>NW_027512403.1:300000-407500 GCF_048772815.1 Callospermophilus lateralis | reverse complement strand
ACACACTCTTTATGATAAACCACAACCGTAATATTACCATTAGATGTATTACTGGTTGGAATGAATGTATATATATCAATATATGATTCCTGTGTATTTTCAGATATCAATTCAATCCATTATTTAAAGTTGGAACAAGTTATATTATTTATTCGCAGTATGGTCTATTCATGCATTATCTCTATATTCATACATACATGGTACACCTATATGTACCTCCAATACTAATTTATACCCATTCAAAATATTGCTCCAAGAAATGGTGCAAGAAAGACTCATGTCACCTGATCTACATATACGTTTTATCACAGTAATATTCTGGCCACAAAATGCAAAGTCACACTTACGATTGTACCAAAGCCTAAATGGAATGTGAGTATGGGTTATGAAAATCACCCATATCCACGTTGCCTAATGCTCTCAAATGTCAATCCTATTGGTGACTACATATTTGTTACTTCCTAAGATTATATATTCAATCTCAAGCCTGTTGAAAGTGTCTATTGCTATCACTCACTTTATACTTTGCCTGATTTCCTAATGTCGCTATTGATATCTGCTTTCCTACATATTTTCCCCATTTCATCACTGTGACTGACTCTTCACATGTGCTGACATTTACATTTTCTGTCTACCTGAAAACCTATTGCTAAAGAACTATTTGTCCAAATGCTATACTCACACTTTTTTCTAATCCTATCAACTATCTTCCTAATCCTACCGACTCTCCCTCTTTGAATGGTTGTTCTCCTCAACATTCAATCATCCAAGGTATCAGGTCCTATGCCATTGTGTATAGATTTATCTGAGACATCTGTGCAGAACATAATTAAATGCTAAGTATCCCAATCAAGGACCTAATGCCCTTCTGGGCTTCAAATGTTACCGAGATTTCTGTTTTCATTCATATATTTCACCTATATAATCTTATATATATCGCAGGTTCCCAATACCATTATTCATCCAGCAGAATGATCCTAACCCAAATCAAACATGTTATTAACCGTAACCATACACTGTTCCCTCAATCTAACTTTACAGAATAGCAGGGACAGAGTTGGTCTTACAATACAGGAATGTAGGAGATCTTCAACCTGCAGAGAACCTCAAAGGTCCATGCAGAAATGATCCCTAAAGAAGATGTAGGCAGCTATGAAGGACCTGAGAGTGCGAAAGTCATCTTTCATGACAAAAAAAAAAAAAAAAAAAAACAGGTCAGGATGAAGGGATGTGTCTGAAGCAGTCTCTCTCTTCTTAATGTAGAGAAGATAGACCAAACCAGGCTTGTGTGGAGAGCTGTTCCCGGGTGCCTGTGGTTGATATTCCATTCTAGCTTGTGAAACTGTCATAGGAAGTAGGGGCAGGATCCATCTCAGGGACCCTTGGAAGCAACTGTTAAGACAAAGTGGTTGCCAAGGCAGTGACCTCATTCAGTTCTAGATGAAGTGACCTATGTCACTTTCTTGTTGATAGAACACTCTGAACTTGGGATCCAGGAAGCCAGGCACCCTGAGGCAGTCCCAGTCCAAGTCCCAGTGGTCTCAAATGTTTGGATTTAAGAAGGACAGAGTCAGTCTTTCTTGGCAACTAAATTGAAGATGGACAAATGCCAGGAAAGCTCTGAAGAGGGGCTTTACCTGAGAAAACAGGCAGTGGCTCACCGCTGGCTCCTGATAACATCACAGTTTTGGCCAAGGAGACCAGATCTGACATAGCACAGCCCGTCTCGGGGGAACATAGTATGGCCCACCAGTCAGAGGACGCTCTGGATAGTCACAGACCTATTTGGGGAAAGAAGGTGCCTTTGTGGGTGTGTGTGTGTGTGTGTTTTTGATTTTGTCTCATGTTTTGAGAATATGTAGGAAAGTCGGTTTGTTTGGTTTGGAGTGGACTGTTTCTAGTAAGTCCTTTGAGAAGGCGAGTGTTTCTATGTCTGCATATCCCACTGTGTCCGTGGTTGTAGACAATAGAAAAGAGAATGCATAAATAGATGTGTCCTGTCTAGTAGAAATCTTCGCAGAATTCATCCTGTCCAATTTATGAATGGACTGCAGGTTACCATATGGATGGGCAACACCTACTACCTTCCTACATTCGTGATTTCTTCCTGAATTCTTGCCACTCTCCCATAGGCTCATGGTTTTGTGTTCAAGATATGTATCTCCTCCACAATCTGGGACATGGCCATGTACTGGATAGCTGAAGAGAATGGTGAATATCTCAGAAAACTCAGATATCAGTGTGACCAGGAAAGTCTCAGTGGAGAAAATCTGCTTTGGGATTTTGATTACCTATTGTTCTGTTGCCCTGAATGTAAGGAAGGTCTTTGCCTAAGGCCCCACATTTCCAATGCCTGAAAAAAACAGTTTTCAAATGGAAATAAATGGGCATCACCTGTGGCTCCTGGCTTAATTGCTTTGCAAAGGGATATGTCTGAATCAGCCTCTCAGTGCAGTTTGAGATTATCGCTTAGATTCTCAGCACTTGATGGACCTAAAGAAAGATCCCATGTGTGCATCCAAATCCAAAATGGCCAAAAGAGAAGTCATTGTGATGAAGTCTCTTGCCTTCCTCTGTAAGGTTCCTGATCTCCATCAAGTGATAACAGGGATCTTTGGGTCAACTGAGTTCTTCAAGCCCTGCAGAGGCTAGCCCATAGGTGCTTGGGTTTTCTTATGACTGCAAATCACATAAAGAAACTATACCCGACAGTCAGTATGCCTCAAATTGGAAAAGCGGAACAGTATTAATGGCATGTCTCTTTGATCAGTCCTGGTTCACAGGAACGTTGTCCAGGAAACACTGACTTTAGACAAATGAAGGGCAAGGGAGCTTATTTTGACATTGTCTTGGGCTGTGTGCCTCATAAAAACTTCCAGCCAAGGTTATGATGAGTGACTATATGGAAGAAAATGAGGGCCATGTGGGAGTGTTTTGGTTTTAATTCTGGTCATTGGTGTGGCGGTTGGAAGAGATGACTGGGTCAACTGGTCTTGAACTCTGGTGTGTTTCCACGTAGAGACTGAGTTTTGAAACTGATCTCAGAGAAGTATTGCCATGAATTGTGTTGGGATTTTAGGAGGCCACGCATGAGAGTCGCCCTTGGAACCTGAGATCTAGGACCAGGGTGGCTTTCCACAAAGAACTGGGAATCTCAGCCTGGATATCACATGATTTTATTCTGAAAGACTTGGCAGCCATAGTTGAGAGTCAAAAGACATAGGACCTCACATTGTAGACCTCAATGGTCCTGGCTTCAAGTGACCTTTGTCCACTCTTTGGAAAGCCTTGCCTGTGAGAGTTCTCTAGAATTTTTTTGAAATGAACTTTCTCAATATTTAATGGTTCCTGAATAATTGAAATCTACAGTGCATCCAACGTCGTCCTTGAAAAATGGCTAGATAAATAACACGAAATTTTTGAAATTTCCATGACCAGGTGGAACTGTAGAAACTTTCGATGTCCTGTTGCTTACCATGAGTGTACCAGACAGTGCCTTGATTGACAGGGTTTCATGAAATTTGTTTAGAACAGAGAAGCCAGTATTTTGGAGCCTGCTGAGTAGTGGGCCTAGAGCAGTGGTGGAGAGGTGTGTGATAAAACATCATGGTGGGGCCATTTGTATCTGCCATTGGCTTCCAAATGGCTTGTAACTGACAGAGTGCAGACATCAGACCCTTATATGTAAAAGCATCTTGTTATATGGCGTAGTTTCAGGGCAATGTTCAGAATCAGGTTGCTATGGACAAGCGGGCAATCTTTGAGAGATAGAAGCCTGGTTGGTGAATTTTCTTGCAGACCCTGACCCACCACACGTGACAGAACTACCTCAAGCACTGTTTCCCAGTTGAACTCCTTGTATTTCGTGAAGCATGAACCAAACTCCAAGTGCAGCAGCAAGAACACCACGAAAAGTGGAGGATGACCAAATGGTTTCACAGTCCACACGGGGAGACAATAAGCCCCCAGTGCCCACAGTTTACCTACAAAGAGAGAATTCAGCACTGCTGCCTCGTGTTCATTGGAAAATGAGAAATGTTGTCCTCCAGGTCTCATAGATGCAGACACAGCTTTGAGGGTCTCACTACAAAGGAAGCTTAACTCCTGACAACAACCTATATTTCAGTGCCCAATTTCACTGGCAGTTTCTCAAGAAGTTTTAGGCAAGCAGAGCTTCATGTTTGTGGAGTGTGTACCCTGTCCTTACTTTTGGAAACTCCTATTCCACCTCCAAGTTTGTGCACTCCTGAGCATTTTCTATTCCAGAAATGTAATCACAGATTTTGTAACTCTTCTACTCTAATTGTGTCTCCCTTGGGGCGAAATTAATGACAAGGCATTGTTCTGGATGAGAGTCAGAAGATTAATTTTTCTATTTTCCATTTGAAATTCTGAATCCCTGACACTAACCCATATTCTACTAGACTCTGACTACTAATCCAAATATGATGGAAGAAAATAACCCAAACAGTACATAAATACTTGCAGTTCAGAGTTGGACTTGCCTTTTGCATGATAAAGGGTAGGTGTTATAAATCTATTCAATATTTAATTGAAATAGTTCTCCATGTGTTTTTAAAGTTAACAAATATGTGAATTACTGTCTCCCATTCTCTGGAGCTTATTCAGCACATGTATTTTTATATGCACAAATAGAATCCTACAAGGTATCACACGTACATCCTTGTGAGGTATATGACTTAGCAGATACAAAGTGTGAGAAGTGATCACTCCTCCTAAACGCTGTTGGAACTGAAAATTCAACCTATGGGTGAGCTTCCCAGTGGAACAACATTATACATAAACCCATGTTCACTAAAATGAATGTTTTTGCATCTTTATGATATATATTTCATGATGAATTTTGATTGGCATATATATTGCTACTTTTTAATGTCTGTGTTTGTGTGTGTGTGTGTGTGTGTATATATATATATATATATATATATATATATATATATATACTCTCCATATTTTTAAAAATATGAAATATGTGTGTCTTATATACACTCCCTAAATTCATTCATGTTCATGTATGTGGATTAATAATCAACTTTTCACAAGATTATTCTTAGAAATATTCATCCACCCGAAATACATATTTGTTTCCTAGTACTGAAAACTAACTTCAGTAAAAGGTGCATACAAATCCTAATATGTCTACTTTAACTGACCCAGTTTAACATCAATGCATGTAGGGTCCTATGGGACATGATGTGTATTTTGACATTAATTTTTATTCCACACTGGTACATTACTATTTCTTCAGTTTATGCAAATCTCAGTATATATATTTTATTCACTAGTTAGCAAATTTATAGGCATTTGTTTCACTTTCAATCACTTCCTGCTCCAGAACACATGTATTCCTCTGTGTTTCTTGACTGGTCTATTCATGAGACTTTTTTCCAAATATATAATTTTCGATTTCCATAATCAATTTTGAACCAAAACTCACACACCCTTCATGATAAACCATAATCCTAAGATTATCGTTAGATATATAACTGGTTGGAATGAATGATTGCATATCAATATAAAATTTCTTATAAATTTTCAGATATTTATTCAATCCATTATTTAAAGTGGATCCAGTTATATTATTTATTCACAGTATGGTCTATTCATGCATTATGTCTATATTCATTGAAACAGGGTACACCTATTTGTACCCCCATACTAATTTGTAAGTCTTCAAAATATTGCTCGCAGAATTGGTGGAAGAAATACTCTTTTCACCTGATCTACATACACATTTTATTACAGAAATATTCTGGACACAAAAAGCAAAGGTCACACTTACAATTGTACCAAAGCGTAAATGGAAAGTGAGCATGGATTACTAAAAACATCCATGTCCAGGTTGCCTAATGCTCTCAAATATCAATTCTATTTTTGACTACATATTTGTTTCTTCTTAAGATTATATATTCAACTTCAAACCTGTTGACAATGTCTAACCCTATCACACAATTTGTACTTTGCTTGATTTCCTAATGTCTCTATTGATATCTGCTTTCCTATATTTTTCCCCAGTTCATCATTGTGACTGACTCTTCACATGTTCTTACATTTACATACACTCTCTACCCGAAATCTTATTGCGAAAGAACTTTTGGTCCAAATCCTATACTCACTCTTCTTTCTAAACCTACCAACTACCTTCCTAATCCTACCGACTATCAGTTTTTGACTGGATGTTCTCTTCAACATTCAATATCCAAGGTACAAGGTACGATGCCAGTGTATATTGATTTATCTGAGACATCTGTGCTGCACATTACTCAAAGCTAAGTATCCCACTCAAGTCCCCAATGCCCTTCTGGGCTTCAAATCTTACCTAGATTTCTGCTTTCATACTTATGTTTCACATATATACTCTTGTAAATATCGCATTTTGCCAATACCATTATTCATCCCGCAGAATGATTTGTAACCCAAATTGAACATGTTATTAACCCTAACCATACACTGTTCCCTCAGTATAACTTACTTAAGAGCAGGGACAGTGTGGGTCTTACAATATAGGAATGTAGATGATCTTCCACCTGCTGAGAACATCAAAGATCCATGGAGAAATGATCCTTGCAGAAGATATAGGCAGCTATGTAGGACCTGAGAGAGCAATAGTCATCTTCCATGGCAAACAACCTGGTCAGGATTAATTGATAGTCTGAATCAGCCTCTCTTCTTAATGAAGAGAAGATGGAGTGAACCAGGCCTCTGTGGAGAGCTGTTCCCTGGTGCCTATGGTTGATATACCATTCTAAGTTCTGAATGTGTCACAGGATGTTGGGGCAGCCTCCATCTCATGGGAACCCTGGATGCAACTGTTAGCACAAAGTGGTTACCAAGGTAGTGACCATATTCAGTTCCTGAAAGAAGTGACCTCACTTCACTTCCTTGGTGATGGAATTCTCTGAACCTGGGATCCAGGAAGGAAGGCACCCAGAGCCAGTCCCAATCCCAGTTCCAGTGGGCTAACTTGTTTGCTTTTCCCAAAGACATAGTCAGTCTTTCTTGGTACCTACTGATGTGAGGATGGAAAAATGCCAGCAGAGCTCTGATGAGGGGCCTTTCCTGAGAAAGCAGGTAGTGGCTCACCTTTGGCTCCTGACAACTTCACAGAGTTGGACAAGGAGACCAGATCTGAAACAGGACAGGCCATTTTGTGGGAACATAATATGGCCCACCAGTCAGAAGACACTCCGGATAGTCACAGACCTATTTGGGGGAAGTAAGTGCCTTTGCCGTTGTAGGTGTGAGTTTGTGGTTTTTTCTCATGTTCTGAGAATAGGTAGGAAAAGTGGTTTGTTTGGTTTGGAGTGGACTGTTTCTAGTAAGTCGTTTGACATGGTGAGTGTTTCTAGGTCTGTGTATCCCACTGTATCCGTGGTTGTAGACATTAGAAAAGAGAATGCATCAATGGATGTGTTGTCTCTAGTTGAAAGCTTCCCCGCATTCATACTGCCCAATTAATGAATGGACTGCAGCTTGCCTTATGGATGGGCAACATCTACTATCTTCTAAAGTTCCTGTTTTCTTCGTGAATTCTGGCCACTCTCCAGAATAGGCTCATGGTTTTGTTTCCCAAATATGTAACACCACAAGATTCTGTGACATGGCCATGTGCTGGATTGCTGAAGGGAATGGGAGCATCTAAGAAAACTCAGATTTCACTGTGACCAGTAAAGTCTCAGTGGAGAAACCCTTCTTTGGGCCATTTGCTTACTTCTATTTCTATTACCCTGAATGTCAGGAAGGTCTTTGCCTCAGGCCACCCCTTTGTGTAGCCTGAAGAAAACTGTTTTCATATGGAAATGTATGGACATCACCTGTGGCTTTTTGCTTAATTGATTTGGAATGAGATGTGTCTGAATCAGCCTCTTGTCCTTGTATGAGGTTGTGGCTTTGATTCTCAGCACCTGATGGATCTAAAGAAAGATCCCATGTGCTTCCAAAACTAAAATGGCCAAAAGAGCAGTCATTGTTGATGAATATTTTTGCCTTCTTGTTTTAGGTTCCTTACCTCCATAAAGTGAGAATAGGGATCCTTTGGGTCAAATGAGTTCTTGAAATCCCTGCAGAGGCTAGCCCATATTTGCTTGGGTTTTCTCATGACTCCAAATCACATAAAGAATCTATACCCTACAGCCAGTAGGCCTCAAATTGGAGAAGTGGAACACTTTAACAGCAGGAATATTTGATCATTCCTGGTTCACAGGAAGAGTGTCCAGGCCATCATGATTTTAGGCAAATGAGGGGCAAGTGAGCTTATTTGGGCTCATAGAAACCTCCAGCTGGAGGTTATGATGAGTGTCTACATGGAAGAAGATGATGGCCCTGTGGGAGTGTTTTGATTTTAATTGTGGTCATTTTTTGGCGGATGGAAGGGATGACTGGGTCCACCTGGGCTTGAACTCTGGTGTGATTCCCCTTAGAGACTGAGTTCTGAAACTGACCTCAGAGAAGTATTGCCATGAATTGTGTTGGGATTTTAGGAGGCCACGCATGAGACTCACTCTTGGAAACTGAGATCTAGGCCCAGGGTGGTTTCCACAGAGGCCTGAGAATCTCAGCCAGGATATCACATGATTTTATTCTGAAAGACTTAGCACCCATATTTGAGAGTCAAAACACACATGGACCTCACATTGTAGATGTCAGTTGGCCTGGCTTTAGGAGACCTTTTGGCAACTGTTTGAGAAGCATTGACTGTGAGAGTTCTCCAGAGCGTTCATTGTAATGAACTTTCTCAACACTTAATGGTTCCTGAATGAATTGAAACCCACAGTGCCTCTAACTTCATCCTTGAAAAATTTCAAGATAAATACCATGAAATTTTTGAAATTCCCATGACCAGGTGGCACTGCAGAAACTTTTGATGTCCTGTTGCTGATCATGTGTATACCAGACAGTGCCTTGTTTTTGACTGGGTTTCATTAAAATGGTGTAGAACAAGAGAAGCCAGTAATTTGGAGCCTGCTGAGTAGGGGGGCTAGAGCAGTGGTGGGCAGGTGTGTGATAAAACATCATGTTGGGGCCATGTGAATCTGCCATTGGCTTCCAAATTTTTTGTGACTGATATAGTGCAGACATCAGACCCTTATATGTAAAGGCATCTTGTTAAATGGAGAGTTTTCAGGGCAATATTCAGAATCAGGTTGCTATGGTTATTGGGGCAAGCTATGTGGGATACAAGCCTGGTTGGTGCATTCTCCTGCAGACCCTGACCCACCACACGTGACAGAACTCCCTCCAGCACTGTATCTCAGATGAACTTTTTATGTTTTGTGAAGCAAATACCAAATTCCCAGTGCAGCAGCAAGAAATACCACGAAAAGTGGAGGATGACCAAATGTCTTCACAGTCCCCACTGGGAGACACTTAGCTTCCAATGGACACAGTTTAGCTACAAAGAGAGAATTGAGCACTGCTGCCTCATGTTCATTGAAATATAAGAAACCATGTCTTTCGGTTACATAGATGCAGACCCAGCTATGATGGTCTCACTACAAAGGAAGCTAAAGCTCATGACAACAACATATATTTCAAGTGCCCAACCTCAGAAGCCGTTTCCCAAGAATTCTTAGGCCAGCAGAGCTCCTTTTTGTGGAGTGTTTACCCTGTCCTTTACTTTTGGAAACTCCTCTACCACCTCCAAGGTTGTGAACTCCCGAGCATATTCCATTCCATATATGTATTCATAGATTTTCACACTTTTCTACTCTAATTGTGTTTTACTTGGGGCGTAGGTAATGTCAAGGCATTGTTCTGGATGTGAGTGGGAAGATTTTTGTGTAGCACATATTTACATACACATTGGATTCATTTTTCAATTTTTCATTTGAAATACTGAATCCCTGACACTAACCCATACGCTACTAGTCTCTGACTAATAATCCTAATATGATGGTGAAAAATAAGCCAAAAAGAGAAGAAACACAAGCAGTTCAGAGGACGCATTGTGTATTGTTGGAATTGCCTTTTGCATTATATAATGTAGGAGTTATAAGTCTAGTCAATTTTTTTGTTGAAATAGTTCTAAATGTGTTTTTAAAATTAGCAAATATGTGAATCCCTGTCTCCCTTTCTCTGTAGCCTATTCAGTACATGTATTTTTATATGCACATATAGAATTCTACCTGATATCACTCGTATACACTTGTGAGGTGGCTGAATTGCAGATGCAAATTGAGAGAAGAGTTCACTCCTCCTAAACGCTGTTGGAACTGAAAATTCAACCTATGGGTGAGCTTCCTAGTTGAAAAACATTATACATGAATCCATGTTCAGTAAAATGAACATTTTTCGATCTGTGGATTATATACTTTTCATGATGAATTTCTATTGGCATATATGTTGCTACTTTTTTTTTTCTTTTATTGGTTGCTCAAAACATTACAAAGCTCTTGAATATCATATTTCATACATTAGATTCAAGTGGGTTATGAACTCCCATTTTTACTCCAAATACAGATTGCAGAATCACATTAGTTACACATCCATATTTTTACATAATGCCCTATTAGTTACTGTTGTATTCTGCTACCTTTCCTATACTCTACTATCCCCACTCCCCTCTCTTCCCATCTTCTCTCTCTACCATACCTACTGTAATTCATTTCTCTCCTTGTTTATTTTCCCACAACCTCTTATATGTAATTTTGTGTAACAATAAGTGTCTCTCTCCATTACCATGCAATTTCCCTCTTCTCTCCCTTTCCCTCCCACATCATGTTTCTGCTTAATGTTAATCTTTTCTTCATGCTCTTCCTCCCTGCTCTGTTCTTAGTTGCTCTCATTATATCAAAGAAGACATTTGGTAATTGTTTTTTAGGGATTGGCTAGATTCACTAAGCATAATCTGCTCAGTGCCATGCATTTCCCTGCAAATTCCATGATTTTGTCATTTTTTAGTGCTGCGTAATTCTCGATAGTATATAAAAGTCACATTTTTTTATCCATTCATCTATTGAAGGGCATCTGGGTTGGTTCCACAGTGTAGCAATTGTGAATTGTGCTGCTATGAAAATCCATGTGGCAGTATCCCTGTAGTACGCTCTTTTAAGGTCTTCAGGGAATAGTCCGAGAAGGGCAATAGCTTGGTCAAATGGTGCTTCCATTCCAAGCTTTCCCAGGAATCTCCATACTGCTTTCCAAATTGGCCACACCAGTTTCAGTCCCACCAGCAATGTACAAGAGTACCCTTTTCCCCACATCCTCGCCAGCACTTATTGTTGTTTGACTTCATAATGGCTGCCAATCTCACTGGATTGAGATGGTATTTTATGGTGGTTTTTATTTGCATTTCTCTTACTGCTAGAAATGGAGAGCATTTTTTTCATGTACTTGTTAATTGATTCTATGTCCTCCTCTGAAAAGTTTCTGTTCAGGTCCTTGGCCCATTGGGTTATTGGTTATCTTATTGTCTAATTTTCTAAGTTCTTTGTATACTTTGTATACTCTGGATATTAGGGCTCCATGTGAAGAGTGAGGACTAAAAATTTGTTCCCATGATGTAAGCTCCATATTTACCTCTCTTATTGTTTCTCTTTCTGAGAAAAAATAATTCAGTTTAAGTAAGTCCCATTTGTTGATTCTTATTATTAACTCTTGTTCTATGGGTGTCCTATTAAGGAATTTGGAGCCTGACCACACAATATGTAGATCGGAGCCAACTTTTTATTCTATCAGACGCAGAGACTCTGATTTGAATCTAGCTCCTTGATCCACATTGAGTTAACTTTGGTGCATGGCGAGAGGAGGGAATTCAGTTTCATTTTGTTGCATATGGATTTCCAGTTTACCCAACACCATTTGATGAAGATGCTATCCTTCCTCCATTGCAGGCCATTAGCTCCTTTATCAAATATAAGATAGTTGTAGCTTTTTGGATTAGTTTCTGTGTCCTCCATTCTGTACCATTGGTCCACCCGTCTGTTTTGGTACCAGTACCATGCTGTTTTTATTATGATTGCTCTGTAATATAGTTTGAAATCTGGTATCGCTATACTGCCTGATTCACACTTCCTGCTTAGAATTGCTTTTGCTATTCTGGGTATTTTATTTTTCCATTTGAATTTTATGATTGCTTTATCTATTTCTACAAAAAGTTTCTATGGGATTTTGATTGGCATTGCATTAAACCTATAGAGAACTTTTGGTAATATCACCATTTTGATGATGTTAGTTCTGCCTATCCATGAACACGGTATATTTTTCCATCTTCTAAGATCTTATTCTATTTCTCTTTTTAGGGTTCTGTAGTTTGCATTATATAAATCTTTCACCTCTTTTGTTAGGTTTATTCCCAAGTATTTAATTATTTGAGGAAATTGGGAATGCAGTGTTTTGACTCATTTTTGTTTCAGAAGTTTTGTCGCTGATATACAGAAATGCCTTTGATTTATTCATGTTGATTTTGTATCCTGCCACATTGCTGCATTCATTTATGAGTTCTAGTAGTTTTTTCTGTAGACCCTTTTGGGTCTTCTATGTATAGAATCATGTCATCTACAAATAGTGATAATTTAAGTTCTCCTTTTCCTATTTTTATGCCTTTAATGTCTTTCATCTCTCTAATTGCTCTGGCCAGTTTTTCGAGAACTATATTGAATAGAAGTGGTGATAGAGGACATCCCTGTCTTGTTCCAGATTTTAGAGGGAATGCCTTCAATTTTTCTCCATTCAGAATGATGCTAGCCTGAGGATTAACATAGATAGCTTTTACAATGTCGAGGTAAGTTCCTGTTATCCCTAGTTTTTAAAATGTTTTGAACATAAAGAAATGCTCTACTTTGTTGAATGGTTTTTCTGCGTCTATCGAGATGATCATATGGTTCTTATCTTTAAGTCTATTGATGTTGTGAATAACATTTATTGATTTCCATATATTGAACCCTCCTTGCATCCCAGGGATGAATCCAAGTTGATCATGGTGCACGATTTTTTTGATGTGCCTTTCTATCCAATTCGCCAGAATTTTAATGAGGATTTTTGCATCTAGGTTCATCAGAGATATTGGTCTGTAGTTTTCTTTCTTTGAGGTGTCTTTGTCTGGTTTCAGAATCAGGGTGATGTTGGCCTCATAGAATGAATTCGACAGAGCTCCCAGTTTTTCTATTTCCTGAATAACTTGAGAAGTATTGGTATTAATTCTTCTTTAAAGGTTTTGTAAAACTCTGCTGTATACCCATCCGGTCCTGGGCTTTTCTTGGTTGGTAGTCTTTTGATTGCTTCTTCTACTTCATCCATTGATATTGGTCTGTTTAAATTGTGTGTTTCCTCCTGACTCAGTCTGGGCAAATCATATGACTTAAGAAATTTATCGATGTCTTCACTATTTTCTATTTTATTGGAATACAGGTTTTCAAAATAATTTCTAATTTTCTTCTGTATTTATGTAGCATCTGTTGTAATATTGCCTTTTTCATCCCGTATGTTAGTAATTTGATTTCTCTCTCTTCTTCTCTTCGTTAGCATGGCTAAGGGTCTGTCTATCTTATTTATCTTTTTGAAGAACCCCTTTTAGTTTTGTTAATTTTTTCAATAGTTTCTTTTGTTTCAATTTCGCTATGATTTTAATTATTTCTTGCCTTCTGCTACATTTGCTGTTGTTTTGCTCTTCCTTTTCTAAGGCTTTGAGATGAAGTGTGAGCTCATTTATTTGTTTTTCTTTTCTATTTTGAGGAATGACTTCTAGGCGATGAATTTACCCCTTAAAACTTCTTTTCATTGTACCCCATAGAATCTGATATGTTGTGTCTGTATTTTCATTTATCTCTAAGAATTTTTTGATTTCCTCCTTTATGTCTTCTGTAACCCATTGATCATTCAGTAACATATTCTTCATTTTGGATGTGATGTATGATTTTTTCTTCCTTCTTTTATCATTGGTTTCCAGTTTCATTCCATTATGATCACAAAAAATTCATGGTATTATCTCCACCCCTTTATATTTACTGAGGGTTGCCCTATGGCATAACATATCGTCTATTTTTGAGAAGGATCCATGTGCTGCTGAGAAAAAAAGTATATCCACTTGATGATGGTTGATATATTCTATATATGTCAGTTAAGTCTAGGGTATTGATTGCGAGATTGAGTTCTATAGTTTCTTTTTTCAACTTTTGTTTGGAGGATCTGTCCAATGGTGAGAGAGGTGAGTTGAAGTCACCCATAATTATTGTATTGTGGTCTATTTGATTCTTTAACTTGAGGAGAATTTGTTTTATGAACATCGCAGCACCATTATTTGCTGCGTGAATATTGATAATTGTTATGTCTTGTCGGTGAATGGTTCATTTTAGCAGTATATAATGTCCTTCTTTATCCCTTTTGATTAAATTAGTCTTGAGGTCGATTTTATTCGATAGGAGGATGGCCACCCCTGCTTGCTTACGAGGACCGTGTGCATGGTATAAATTTTCCCAATCTTTCACCTTCAGCCTGTGTATGTCTTTTCCATTCAGATGTGTCCCCTGTAGGCAATATATTGTTGGATTTTTTTTTTTATTTCAAGTTACAAGCCTATGTCACTTTATTCGAGAGTTTAAGCCATTTACTTTTAGAGTTACTAATGATATATGGTTTGTACTGCCACCCATGTTTGCTTATATCTTTTTTTTAAATTAGTTTGTTTCTCCATGATTAGCTTTTCCCCGCCCTCTGTCATTACTGAGGCACTTCTCACTCATGGTTTTCGTTGTTGATTTTCATTTCTTCCTCGTGTAGTGTTTTGCTCAAGATGCTTTGCAATGCTGGTTATCTGGCTGCAAATTCTTTTAGGTTTTGTTTATCATGAAATATTTTTATCTCGTTGTCTTACCTTAAGCTTAATTTTGCTGGATACATAATTCTTGGTTGGCATCCATTGTCTTTCAGTGTTTGAAGTACGTTGTTCCAGGATCTTCTCACTTCCAGCATCTATGATGAAAAATCCATTGTTAACCTTTTTGGTTTACCCCTGATTGTAATGATTCTAATCTGCCTCCTTTCTCTGGTAGCTTTTAATATTTTCTCTTTGTTCTGTATATTGGATATCTTCATAACAATGTTTCTTGGCATTGGTCTACTGTGATTTTGTGTGCTCGATGTCCTGTAAGCATCTACAATTTGTTTATCCCTTTCCATTTTTATTTCTGGAAAGTTTTCTCTAATTATTTCATTCAGCAGATTTCTCATTCCCTTGGTTTGAATCTCTGTACCTTCCTCTATCCATATGACTCATTAGTTTTTTTTTTTTATGTTATTCCATATCTCTTGAATGTTTTCTCATAATTTTTTACAGCATTTCTTTGTTGGCTAGACTTTTTTCAAGATGATATATTTTGTCTTCATTCTGTCTTCTACTTGCTCTACACTGTTAGTGATACTCTCAATTGAATTTTTAATTTGGTTTATCATTTCCTTGATTTCTAGAATTATTGTTTGATTTTTCTAATAATCTCTATCTCCTGATAAAGATGCTTAATTTCTTATTTTATCTGTTTATGTAATTTATTTTCAATGCGTTCTATCACTGTTTGTTTTTGCTGTCTCGTATCCTCTTTAAGGTTCCATTCCATCTGTCTAAGGTATTCCTTGAGTTCTTTATATCACCATTTTTCTGATGACTCTAGGTGCTCTTGAATATTTAGGCTGTCCTTCATTGTTCGTACTCCTTTTCTTCCTTGCTTTTTTATGCTTCTCATGTTACTTCTCGTTCTGTTTGACTACTGAGTTACTGCTTACTCTTATAAATTTATTTGATGCTTGAGAGGAAAGATATTAGAAGGGAAGGGAGAAGTCACTAAAGAGAATGAGAGTAGGCAGGTAGAATTCAAGTAAGGGGGAATAAAAAAATTGAAATGAAATGAAAAGACAAAAAAAATAGAAAATAAAGAAAGAAAATTTTAAGTAATAATGATGATTAAAAAATTGAAAATTAAAATTTAAAATAATAATATTAATAATAATAATAATAAAATAAAAGAAATTAAAAAAATAAAAACATTTAAAAAAGTTAATGAACAACAACAACAAAAATGAAAATGAAAGAAAAAGAAAAAAATACAAATAAAAAAATAGTAATAATACATGCAGTCCTAGAGTTCAATTAACTTCTCTTCCAGTAGGTGGAGCTGTGCGCACTGGGCCAAGCTTCTCCTCTCAATAAGTGGGAACCAATCACTGTGCAGCAGCTCTTCCTCCCAGACTGGGCGGGTCTCCAACCCTGAGTGCCTAGGGCCTTCTCTTGTGCTTCCTCAAGCCAGGCCCCACTCACCTGTGACGCTCACCACAATACTGGTTACAAGCCACGCCTCTGCTCCTGGTAGCCCTGTTTCCATGAACGGCTGGGCACACTCTCCTTAATTGCCTCCCTCAGACCCTAAGTTTGTAGAGCTTGGGGCTGAGAAACCCCAGCGAATTTGCTTGCCCTTCGGGAGCCATGGCCCCGGTAGGTGGTGTAAGAGACCTCAATTGTCAGCACTGGTGGGAGCGGTAGCCGGTAATTACACGCCTCGAGTCCCGAGCCAATCCTGATTCCCTAGGTCTGGGTATTGCGCTCCTTGGAGAGCTGGGAGGGGCCATTACGGCAGAGGTGGGAAGGGCCCTTGAGGTTTCCCTGCGGTGTTGAGAGAGATGGCTATGGGATAACATACTTGTCGCACTGGTTTCAATGAAGTTATCTCCTCCGACTGTGACGTCAGTTCGCTGCCATGGTGGTACACCATTACAATGGTGACCGTTCGTTCCCTTCGCTGGGTGACCAATGCAACAGCTGGGTCCTGACTATCTCTCCCAAGCCCCATTTCAATCCTGTGGCCACTGCCTATGAAGGCTCAGTTGGCTTTTAACTCTGTCAATTCCGAAAGCCCGACCAATTATTTCAGCGGGAATGTTAGTGCTGAGTCACAAAAACCAGATGAATCTAAGCTTGAATGCAGCCAATCCGGGCTTTGTGTGTGTTCTGAGGGGCCCAGACTGTTCGCCCCAGATTCACAACAGGTCAATATTGCCTAGTGATTCTGAGCAAACAGCATTTAGACAGTTTACGACTCCCTATGCACGCGCAGCTGAAGAGATCAGAGACTTGAATTCTCCATGCCCGCCTTCATAATGGATCTCCTGTATTGCTACTTTTTAATATCTGTGCATTTGCGTGTGTGTGTGTATATATATATATATATATATATATATATATATATATATATACTCTTTAGATTTTTCAAAATATGAAATATATGTGTCTTATTATGCACGCCCCTAAATACATTCATATTCATATCTGTGGATTTATAATCAACTTTCAACAAGATTATTTTCAGAAATAATCATCCACCTGAAATACATATTGTTTCCTAGTACTGAAAACTAAATTCAGTGAATGGTGCATACAAACCCTAATATTTCTACAGTTACTTAGCCAGTTTAAAATGAATGCAAGTAGATTCCTAGGGGACATGATGTGTATTTTGACTTTCATTTTTATTCAACACTTGTACGTTACTATGTCTTCAGTTCATGCACATGATGGGATATATATTTCAGTCACAAATTAGAAAATTTATAGGCATTTGTTTCACGATCAATCACTTCCTGATTCAGAACACATGTATTCCTCCATGTTTCTTGACTGGTCTTTTCATGAGACTTCTTTCCAAACATATTATTTTTGTTTAACATCATCACGTGTAAAGCAAAACTCAAACACCATTCATCATAAACCATAATCCTAATATTACCATTAGAAATATAACTGGTTGGAATGAATGATTGTATATCAATATAAGATTTCTTATATATTTTCACATATCAATTCAATCCATTATTTAAAGTGGAATCAGTTACGTTATTTATTCATAGTATGGTCTATTCATGCATTATCTCTATATTAATAGACACAGGGTACACCTCTTTGTACCCCTAATACTAATGTATACGTCTTCAAAATATTGCTCCCAGAAATGGTGAAAGAAATACTCATGCCACCTGATCTACATATACATTTTATCACAGTAATATTCTGAACAAAAAAAAAAAACCATAAAAATGTCACACTTATGATTGTACCAAAGCCTAAAAGGAAAGTGAACGTGGATAACTAATAACATCCATGTCCAGGTTGCCTAATGCTCTCAAATGTCATTCCCATTTGTGACGAGATATTTGTTTTTTCCTATGATTATGTATTCAAACTCAACCCTGTTGAAAATGTCTAATCCTATCACTCACTTTATACTTTGCCTGACTTCGTAATGTCTCTATTGACACCTGCTTTCCTACATATTTTCCCCAGTTCATCATTGTGACTGACTCTTCACATGTGCTGACATTTCCATTCACTCTCTAAATGAAACCCTATTGCTAAAGAAGCTTTTTATTCCAAATCATATACTCACTCTTCTTCCTAAACCTACTGACTATCTTCCTAATCCTACTGACTATCCCTTTTTGACTGGATGTTCTCTTCTACATTCAATCATCCAAGGTACAAGGTCCTATGCCACTGTATTTCGATTTAACTGAGACAACTGTACAGAACATAATTCAACACTAAGTATCCAAATAAAGGGCCCAATGCCCTTCTGGGCTTCAAATCTTTCTTAGATTCCCGTTTTCATACATATATTTCACGTATATATTCTTATAAATATCGCAGGTTCCCAATCTCATTATTCTTCCTGCAGAATGATTCCTAACCCAAATCGAACATATTATTAACCGTAACCATACACTCACTTTGCAGGAGAGCAATAACAGTGTGGGTATTAAACTACAGGAATCTAGGGGATCTTCACCTGCTGAGAAACTCAAATGTTCATGCAGAAATGATCCCTGGTGAAGATGAAGGCAGCTATGAAGTACCTCAGAAAGCAAAAGTCATCTTCCATGGCAATCATCCTGGTCAGGATGGAGGGTTGTGTCTGAATCAGTCTCTCTCTTCTTAATGTATAGAACATGGACCAAACCAGTCCTGTGTGGAAGCTGTTCCCGGGTGCTTATGGTTGATATAACATTCTAACTAGAGAAAGTGTCCCATGAAAATCAGGACAGCCTCCACCTCATGATACTTTTGGAAGCAACTGTTAGGACAAAGTGGTTGCCAAGGCAGTGACATCATTCATATCCTGAAGGAAGTGATCTCACCTCACTTCCTTGGTGATGGAACTCTCTGAACTTGAAATCCAGGAAGCCAGGCACCAAGAGACAGTCCCTGTCCTAGTCCCAGTGGTCTGACATGTTTGGATTTACCAAGGACAGAGTCAGTCTTTCTTGGTACCTACAGATGTGAGGATGGCCAAATGCCAGGAAACCTCTGAAGAGGGGCTTTTCCTGAGAAAGCAGGTAGTGTCTCACCGCTGGCTCTTGAGAACTTCACAGAGTTGGCCAAGCAGACATGATCTGAGACAGGAGAGGTCATTTTGGAAGAACATAGAATGGCCCACCAGTCAGACGATACTCCAGGGAGTCACAGACCTACTAGGGGGAAGGAGGTGCCTTTTTGGGTGTGGGTGTGAGTTTGTGGTTTTGTCTCATGTTCTGAGAATAGGTAGGAAAGGCGGTTTGTTTGGTATGGAGTGGAATATTTCTATTAAGTCCTTTGACAAGGCGAGTGTTTCTATGTGTGTGTATCCCACTGAGTCCATTATTGTAGACATTAGAAAAGACAATGCATCAATGGATGTGTCCTGTCTAGTAGAAAGCTTCTCAGCATTCATCCTGCCCAATTCATGAGTGGACTCTGGCTTGCCTTATGGATGGGCAACACCTACAAGCTTCCTAATTTCCTGTTTTCTTTCTCAATTCTGGCCACTCTCCAGAATAGTATCGTGGTTTTGTGTCCAAGATTTGTACCTCCAAGATCTGTGACATGGCTATGTACTGGATAGCTGAAAGAAATGGCTAGCATCTCAGAAATCTCAAATATCTGTTGACCAGGAAAGTCTCAGTGGAGAAACCCCTCTTTGTTCCTTTTGCTTACCTATTGCTCTGTTGAATGTCAGGAAGTTTTTTGCCTCAAGCCACCACTTTGTGAACCCTGAAGAAAACAGTTTTCAAATGGAAATGAATGGGAATCACCTGTGACTCTTTGCTTAATTGCTTAGGATTGGGATATGTCTGAATCAGCCTGTTGGCCCTGTGTGAGGCTGTGGCTTAGATTCTCAGCACCTGATGGATCTAAAGATAGATCCCATGCATGCATCCAAAACCAAAATGGCAAAAAGATCAGATATTGTTGATGAACTCTCTTGCCTTCCTCTGGTAGGTTCCTGATATCCATCAAGTGAGAATAGGGATCCTTTGGGTCAAATGAGTTCTTCAAAGCCCTGCAGAGGCTAGGCCATAGGTGTTTGATTTTCATGACTCCAATTCACTTAAAGAATCTAAACCCCAAAGCTAGAAGGTCTCAAGTTGGAGAAGCCAAGCAATATTAAAGGCAGGCCTATTTGATCACTACTGGTTCACAGGAAGAGAGTCCAGGCCACCCTGACTTTAGGCAAATGAGGGGCACGGAGCTTATTTTGGACACTGTCATGGGCTGCGTCCCTTATGGAAACCTCCAGCCAGAGAATATGATGAGTGTCTATATGGAAGAAGATGAGGGCCATGTGAGAGTGTTTGGTTTAAATTGTGGATATTTGTCTGGCGGTTGGAAGAGATCTCTGGGTCCACCTAGGCTTGCACTTTGGTGTGATTCCCCTTAGAGACTGAGTTCTTTTACTGATCTCAGAGAATTATTGCCAGGAATTGTGTTGGAATTTTAGATGGCCATGCATGAGAGTTGCCCTTGGAAAGTGACATCTAGGCCCAAGTTGACTTTCCACAGAGCACAGGGAATCTCAGCCAGGATATCACATGATATTATTCTTAAAGACTTGGCAGCCATATTTGAGAGTCGAAACACACATGGACCATACATTGTAGACCTCAAGGGGCCTGGCTTAATCTGACTTTTCGCCACTTTTGGAAGCCTTGCCTGTAAGAATTCTCCAGAGTTTTCATTGAAATGAGCTTCCTCACCATTTAATGGTTTCTGAGTGAATTAAAATTCACAGTGGCTCCAACTTCATCCTTGAAAATTGGCTATATCAATACCATGAAATTTTTGAAATTCCCATGACCGGGTAGCACTGGAGAATATTTGGATGTCCTGTTGCTGATCATGAGTATACAAGACAGTGCCTTGATTGACTGGGTTTTATGAAAATGGTGTTGAACAGAGATGCCAGTAAGTTGGATCCTGCTGAGTAGTTGTACTAGAGTAGTGGTTGGCAGGTGTGTAATA
Organism: Callospermophilus lateralis; assembly: GCF_048772815.1. Classification (NCBI taxonomy): domain Eukaryota; kingdom Metazoa; phylum Chordata; class Mammalia; order Rodentia; family Sciuridae; genus Callospermophilus; species Callospermophilus lateralis. The sequence goes on along the minus strand of NW_027512403.1, from coordinate 386,226 downwards.
AAACATCTGTGGTGGGGGCATTTGGATCTGCCATTGGCTTCCAAATGGATTGTGACTGACATTTTGCAGCCAGTAGACCCTTATATGTAAAAGCATATTGTTATATGGAGAGGTTTTAGGGCAATGTTCAGAATCAGGTTGCTATGGTCAATGGGGCAAGCTATGTGGGATAGAAGCCTGGTTGGTGCATTCTCCTGACGAACCTGACCCACCACACTTGACAGAACTTACTTCAGCACTGTGTCCCATTTGAAATCCTTGTATTTCATGAAGCAAACACCAATCTCCCAGTGCAGCAGCAAGAAATACCACGAATAGTGGAGGATGACCAAATGGAATTACAGTCCACAAGGGGAGACACTTAGACCCCAGTGGCCACAGGTTACCTACAAATAGAAAATTCAGCACTGCTGCCTCATGTTCATTGGAAAATAAGAATCCATGTCATCCAGATCACATAGATGAAGACTCAGCTATGATGGTCTCACAACAAATGAAGCTAATGCTCCTGACAACAGCATATATTTCATTGCCCAACCTCAGAGGCAGTTTCTCCAGATGTTAGGCTGGCAGAACTTCATGTTTGTGGAGTTTTTACCCTGTCCCTTACTTTTGGAAACTCCTCTACCACCTGCAAATTTGTGAACTCCTGAGCATTTTTCATTACACATATGTATTCACAGATTTTCTAACTCTTCTCCTCTAATTGTGTCTTATGTGGGGCGAAGGTAATGTCAAGGCATTGTGCTGAATGAGGGTGGGAAGATTTTTGTGTAGCATATATTTGCATACACATTTGATACATTTTCCAATTTTCCATTCGAAATACTGAATCCATGACACTAACACATACCCTACTAGACTTTGACTTTTAATCCTAATATGGTGGAGAAAAATAACCCAAACAGAATAGAAATACAAGAGGTTCACAGGAGGCATGGTGTATAGTTGGACTTGCCTTTCGTATGATAAATGGTAGGTGTTATAAATCTAGCGAATTTTAATTGAAATAGTTCTCCATGTGTTTTAAAAGTTAACAAACATGTGAATAACTGTCTCCCTTTCTCTGTAGCCTATTCATCACATGTATTTTTATATGCACATATAGAATTCTACCTGGTATCACTCATACATTTTGTGAGGTGGCTGGCTTGGCAGATGCAAATTGTGAGAAGAGATCACTCCTACTAAATGCTGTTGGAACTGAAAATTCAACATATGAGTGAGCTTCTTATTTGAACAACATAAATCCATGTTCATTAAAATGAATATTTTTGGATCTGTGGATGATATATTACTTCGTGGTGAATTTCGATTGGCATACATAATGCTACTTTTTAATGTCTGTGTGTGTATGTGTGTGTGTGTGTGTGTGTATATATATATATATATATATATATATATATATATATATTCACTCTCCAGATTTTTCAAAATATGAAGTATATTTTTCTTATTATACACTCCCTAAATTCACTCATATTCATGTATTTGGATTAATAATCAAGTTTTCACAAGAATATTCTCAGAATTATTCATCCACCAGAAATACATATTTGTTTCTTAGTACTGAAAACTAACTTTGGGGGATCATATGATGGTGGTGAAGGGAGTGCATCACCCCCATGTACCGCGTCACTGTGCGGGAGAATGACGAGTTATAATGGCTAAAACCTATCTTGTTAGAAATTTCCAGCAAAATTGGGGTGCTCCAAAACCTAGTCGACATATTTCCATCTCACGAGGATCAGCTACGCGGGCTCAAACACGAGTGATTTGTCCGCATAGAGGGTCATGCTGCTTATTCAGGAAATCGGTCTGCGGCTAGAGTCTGCGGCGTGCACTGGGAAACGAAGAGATAGCAATGCAAATATACAGCGGTGTGGATTCTGTGGGCTCCTGACAGGTATGCAATCACTGTGCTAAGTGCTGAATTCTGGGTTTGAGACGGGAAAGGATGCGGTCCAATTCGGTTCTCCACACCGGTCAGACCACAGAGGAAGCCAGCGGCCACCATCTTGGAGAGCTGATGTCACCATCCCTGTTTTCGACTGATCGAAGCTCATTCACCTATAGAACAGGTAATTTCAGGATGCCATTCACCTTTGTGTCACAGACAAATTACTCAGGCTCAGTGCCAAAGAACCTGCAGAAACTCCGTCTTGGAGCCTGCTCCTATTAGAACATACACCAAGCCCAGAGCGGCCGAATTCCGCCTCTCGGAACTGATCTGGCCCAGGGCTAAAGAACCCGCGGAAACTGCTTCTCGTTCCGGGTCTTGCTGAATACTGTGGAGGTAAATATCAACCGAGCCTTCATAGGCAGTGGCAACAGGATTGAGACGCGGCTTGTGAGGGCCGGTCAGGACTCACCCATTGCTTTGGTCACCCAGAAAAGGGAACAAAATGCTGCCTTTCACATGGGATACCAACATGACAAATTTCTGATGTCATCAGAAAGCAGCAGAGGAGATAACTTCATTGATACCAGCAGTGACAGAAACAGTTGGTCTCCTGGTGAAGAAAGTGAGTCACAAACACCCGGGTCTCTCTCACTTTGTCATCAAGCCAGAGGGGCAGAGCAGAGCAGCTGCCCGCACCTGGAACAGACCCAGTGACACACCTGCATGGTAGTCACGTCAACCCAATTGGAGTAGAGGCAGAACAGAGCTGCTACCCGGGCCCAGAACAGGCCCAGCAACCCACAGGTGTGGTAGTCACATCACCCCAATTGGAGTTGTTGCAGAGCAGAGCCTTCTCCCGTGCCTAGTACAATCCCAGTGGGTCACCGGCATGGTAGTCACATTACCCCAATAGGAGTAGGGGCAGAGCAGAGCCTTTGCCCATGCCCAGAACAGGCCCAGCAACCTGCAGGCATGGTAGTCACGACACACCAATTGGAGTAGGGGCAGAGCAGAGCCACCACCCGCGCCTGCAAGGTAGCAGACCTGCACCTGACCAGAAGAAGAGGCCCAGCGGCCTGCTGGCGCGGCAGACACTTTACCCCATTTGGAGTAGGGGCAGAACAGATCTGTAGCCCGTGCTCACAAGGTATCCTGACCTGCGACCAACCAGCAGACCAGGCCCAGCGGCCCACTGGCGTGGTAGTCACGTCACCCCAATTGGGGTAGGGGTAGAGCAGAGCCGCCGCCCACGCAAGCAAGGTAGGCAGACCTGCGACCGATCGGCAGAACACCGCAGGGGTCCACGGGCGTGGTAGACACGTCACACCAATTGGAGGAGGGGCAGAGGAGAGCAGCCTCCTGCGCCTGCATGGTAAGCAGACCTGCGACCGATCAGAATAACAGGCCTAGCGGCCCATCTGCGTGGTAGATATATCACCCCAATTGGTGGAACAGCACAGCCACCCCTGCCCCTGCAATGAAGACTTTTCAAATATACAAGAGCAATATAAATATATAGGGGGAAAATTTCAAACTCACAACAGTTTCACCAAGCAGAAAGAAACGCGAGCAGTATGAAAAGAAAAGGAAAAAAGAACCACAAGCAATGCAGGTCAACACAACTTTAGAAGAGGTAATAGCTGCAGCAGATGGAATGTCAGATAAAGAACTCAGGATATACATTCTTCAGATGATCTGGAGTCTCAAGGAAGACATTAGACAGCAAAATCAGACAATGAAAGATCACTTCAACAATGAATTACATAAACAAAACCAAGAAGCAAAAGATCAACTATACAGGGAGATAGAGGTTGTAAAAAATAACAAACAGAAATCCTAGAAATGCAGGAAGCAATAAACCAACTTAAAAACTCAATTGAGAATACTACCATCAGAGTAGAACACTTATAAGATAGAACATCAGACAATGAAGACAAAGTATTTCAACTTGAAAAGAACATAGACAGCTCAGCCAAACTGTTAAGAAACCATGAACAGAACATCCAAGAAATATGGGATAAAATAAAGAGACCAAACTTAAGAGTCATTGGGATACAGGAAGGTATAGAGGTCCAAACCAAAGGAATGAGCAATCTATTCAATGAAATAATATGAGAAAACTTCCCAGACTTGAAGAATGAGACAGACTCCCACATTCTAAAAGCCTACAGGACGACGAATGTGAAAAATCATAAGAGATCCACACCTAGACACATTATAATGAAGATGCCCAACATACAGAATAAGGAGAGAATTTTAAAATCTACAAGAGAAAGGAAGCAGATTACATTTAGGGGTAAACCAATCAGGATAACAGCTGATCTTTCAACAAAGACTCTGAAAGCTAGAAGATCCTGGAATGACATTTTTCAATCACAGAAAGAAAATGGGTTCCAACCATGTACTGTGTATCCAGCAAAATTAAGCTTCAGGATGGAAGATGAAATTAAAACTTTCCATGATAAGCAAAAGTTAAAAGAATTTGTAGCTAGAAAACCATCTCTTCAAAACATCCTTGGCAAAATATTACAGGAAGAGTAATTGGAAAAAAATGAAAACCAACAGTGGGAGGTAGGACATTAAAGGGGGGAAATAATCAAAGAGGAAAACAATCCATGTTTAATAACATAAATAAACAAATATGGCTGGAAGAACAACCCTTATCTCAATAATAACTGTAAATGTTAATGGCTTAAACTCACCAATTAACAGACACAGGCCAGTAGAATGGATCACAAAACAAGACCCAATAATATGCTGCCTACCGGAGACGCATTTGATAAGAAAAAGACATACATACACTGAAGGTGAAAGTTTGGAAAAAATCATATCACTCATATGGACTTCGGAAAAAAGCAGGAGTGTCCATACTCATATCAAATAAAATAGATTTCAAGCCAAAGTTAATCAAAAGGGATAAAGAGGGACACTACATACTGTTCAAGAGAACCATACACCAGCAAGACATAACAATCATAAATATGTATGCCCCAAACAATGGTGCAGCTATGTTCATCAAACAAACTTTTCTCAAGTTCAAGAGTCTAATAGACCACCATACAATAATCATGGGAGACTTCAACACAGCTCTCTCACCACTGGACAGGACTTCCAAACAAAAGTTGAAATAGGAAACTATAGAACTCAATAACACAATTAATAACCTAGACTTAATTGACATATATAGAATATACGACCCAACATCAAGCAGTTACATTTTTCCTCAGCAGCACATGGATCCTTCTCAAAAATAGATCATATATTATGTCACAGGGCAACTCTTAGACAAATTAAAGGAGTAGAGATAATACCATGCATCTTATCTTATCATAATGGAATGAAACTAAAAATCAATGATAAAAGAAGGAAGGAAAAACCATGCATCATTTGGAGAATGAACAATAGGTTACTGAATGATCAATGGGTTATAGAAGACATCAAGGAGGAAAATAAAAAATTCTTAGAGAAAAATGAAAACACAGACACAATATATCGGAATCTATGGGACACATTGAAAGCAGTTCTAAGAGGAAAATTCATTGCTTGGAGTTCATTCCTTAGAAAAAGAAAAAAACAACAAATAAATGATCTCATACTTCATCTCAAAATCTTAGAAAAACAAGAGCAAACAACAGCAAAAGAAGTAGAAGGAAAGAAATAATTAAAATCAGAGCAGAAATCAATGAAATCGAAACAAAAGAAACAATTGAAAAAATTGACAAAACTAAAAGTTGGTTCGTTGAAAAAATAAATAAAATGGACAGACCCCTAGCCATGCTAATGAAGAGGAGAGAGAACTGAAATTACTATCATATGGGATGAAAAAGGCAATATCACAACAGATATTTCAGAAATACAGAAGATAATCAGAAATTACTTTGAATCCTTATACTCCAAAATAATAGAAGATAGTGAAGGCATCGAAATATTTCTTAAGTCATATGATCTGACCAGAGTGAGTTAGGAGGATATAGACAACCTAAACATACCAATATCAATTGAGGAAATAAAAGAAACCATCCAAAGACTAAAAACTAAGAAAATCCCAGGACCGTATGGGTATACATCAGACTTTTACAAAACCTTTAAATATGAACTAATACCAATACTTTTCAAGCTATTTCAGAAAATTGAAAAAGAGGGAGATCTTCCAAATTCATTCTACGAGGCCAATATCACTCTGATTCCTTCACCAGATAGACACTTCAAAGAAAGAAGACTAAAGACCGATATCTCTAATGAACCTAAATGCAAAAATCTTAAATTAAATTCTGGAGAATCAGTTACAAAAACATATCAAAAAAATGTGGACCATGATCAAGTAGGATTCATCCCTGGGATGCAAGGAGGGTTCAATATACGAAAATCAATAAGTGTTATTCACCACATCAATAGACTTAAAATTAAAAACCATATTATCATCTAGATAGATGCAGAAAAAGCATTCGACAAAGTACAGCATCCCTTTATGTTCAAAACTCTCGAAAAACTAGGAATAACAGGAACATTCCTCAATATTGTAAAAACAATCTATGCTAAACCGCAGGCTAGCGTCATTCTTAATGGAGAAAAATTGAAGACATTCCCTCCAAAATCTGGAACAAGACAGGGATGCCCGCTTTCACCACTTCTGTTCAATATAGTTCTCAAAAGACTGGCCAGAGCAATTAGACAGATGAAAGAAATTAAAGGCATATAAATAGGAAAAGAATAACTTAAATTATCACTATTGCAGATGACATGATTCTATACCTAGCAGACCCAAAAGGGTCTACAAAGAAACTAATAGAGCTAATAAATGAATTCAGCAAAGTGGCAGGATATAAAATCAACACGCATAAATCAAATGCATTCCTGTATATCAGCGACAAATCCTCTGAAATGGAAATGAGGACAACCACTCCATTGACAATATCCTAAAAAAAAAAAAAAAATGGGAATCAACCTAACAAAAGAGGTGAAAGTCTTATACAATGAAAACTACAGAACCCTAAAGAGAGAAATAGAAGAAGATCTTAGAAGATGTAAAAATATACCCTGTTCATGGATAGGCAGAACTAACATCATCAAAATGGCGATATTACCAAAAGTTCTCTATAGGGTTAATCCAATGCCAATCAAAATCCCAAAGGCATTTCTTGTAGAAATAGAGAAAGCAATCATGAAATTCATATGAAAAAATAAAAGACCCAGAATTGCAAAACAATGCTAAGCAGGAAGTGTGAATCAGGTGGTATAGCGATACCAGACTTCAAACTATACTACAGAGCAATAGTAACAAAAATAGCATGGTACTGGTACCGAAAAAGGCAGGTGGACCAATGGTACAGAATAGAGGACACAGAAACCAATCCACAAAACTACAACTATCTTATATTTGATAAAGTGGCTAAAAGCATGCAATGGAGGAAGGATAGCATCTTCAACAAATGGTGTTGGGAAAACTGAAAATCCATATGTAACAAAATGAAACTGAATCCCTTTCTCTCGCCATGCACAAAAGTTAACTCAAAATGGATCAAGGAGCTTGATATCAAATCAGAGACACACTGTCTGATAGAAGAAAAATTTGGTTACGATGTACATACTGTGGGGTCGGGCTACAGATTCCTCAATAGGACACCCATAGTACAAGAGTTAATAACTAGAATCAACAAATGGGACTTACTCAACTAAAAAAGTTTTTTCTCAGCAAAAGAAACAATAAGAGAGGTAAATATGGAGCCTACATCCTGGGAAGAAATCTTTACTACTCACACTTCAGAGAGAGCCCTAATATCCAGAGTATACAAAGAACTTAAAAAATTAGACAATAAGATAACAAATAACCCAATCAACAAATGGTCCAAGGACCTCAACAGACACTTCTCAGATGAGGACATACAATCAATCAATAAGTACATGAAAAAATGCTCACCATCTCCAGCAGTCAGAGAAATGCAAATTAAAACCACCCTAAGATACCATCTCACTCCAGTAAGATTGGCAGCCATTATAAAGTCAAACAACAAGAAGTGCTGGCAAGGATGTGGGAAAAGAGGTACACTTGTACATTGCTGGTGGGACTGCAAATTGGTGCAGCCAATTGGGAAAGCAGTATGGAGATTTCTTGGAAAGCTGGGAATGGAAGCACCATTTGACCCAGCTATTCCCCTTCTTGGTCTATTCACTAAAGACCTAAAAAGAGCATGCTACAGGGACACTGCTACATCGATGTTCATAGCAGCACAATTCACAACAGCAAGACTGTGGAACCAACTTAGATGCCCTTCAATAGAATAATGGATTAAAAAAAATGTGGCATTAACACACAATGGATTATTACTCTGCATTGAAAAATGAAAAAGTCACAGAATTTGCAGGAAAATGGATGGCATTAGACTGGATTATGCTTAGTGAAGCTACACAATTCCTGTAAAACAAATGCCAAATGTCATCTTTGATATAAGGAGAGTAACTAAGAACAGATAGGGACAAAGAGCATGACAAGTTGATTAACATTAAACAGGGATGAGAGGTGGAAGGGAGGGAGAAGGGAAATTGCATGGAATTGGAAGGAGACACTCTGGGTTATACAAAATTACAAACAAGAGGAATTGAGGGGAAAGGGAAAAATAATACAAGGGGGAGAAATTTATTACAGTAGAGGGAGTAGAGAGAGAAGTGGGGAGGGGCAGGGAGGCTAGGGGGGATAGTAGAGGATAGGAAAGTCAGCAGAATACAACAGACACTAGTATGGCAATATGTGAATCAATGGATGTGTAACTGATGTGATTCTGCAATCTGTATACAGGGTAAAAATGGGAGTTCATAACCCACTTGAATCAAAGTGTGAAATATGATATATCAAGAACTATGTAATGTTTTGAACAACCATAAATAAAAATAAAAGAAAACTATCTTTGGTGCATAATGCACACAATTCTAATATTTCTACAGTAACTGACCCAGTTTAACATCAATGCAAGTAGATTCCTATTGGACATGATGTGTATTTTGACTTTCACTTTTATTCAACACTGATACATTACTATTTCAACAGTTTATGCACATAACAGGATATATATTTCATTCACAATTTAGAAAATTTATAGGCATTTGTTTCACTTTCAATCACTTCCTGCTTCAGAACACATGGATTCCTCCATATTTCTTGACTGGTCTTTTCATGAGACTTTTTTTCAAACATATTATTTTCGATTTCCATAATCACTTTTGAAACAAAACTCACACACACTTCATGATAAACAATAACCCTAAGATTACCATTAGATATATAACTGGTTGGAGTGAATGATTGTATGTCAATATATGATTTCCTATATATTTTCAGATATCAATTCAATCCATTATTTAAAGTGGAACCAGTTATAATATTTATTCACAGTATGGTCTATTCATGCATTATCTCTATATTCATAGACACAGGGTACACCACTTTGTACCCCCAATACTAATTTATATGTCTTCAAATATTGCTCCCAGTAATCGTGGAAGAAATACTCATGTCTTATGATCTACATATACATTTGATCACAATATTTTTCTGGGCACAAAATGCAAAAATCACACTTATGATTGTACCAAATACTAAATGGAAAGTGAACATGGATTACTAAAACGATAAATGTCCTGGTTGCCTAATGCTTTCAAATGTCATTCCTATTGGTGACGACATATTTGTTTCTTCCTAAGATTATGTATTCAATCTCAACCCTATTGAAAATGTCTAATCCTATCACTCACTGTATAATTGCCTAATTTCGTAAGGTCTGTATTGATATTTTCCTTTCTACATATTTTCCCCAGTTAATCATTGTGAATGACTCTTCACATGTGCTGAAATTTACATTCACTCTATAACCAAAACACTATTGCTACAGAACTTTTGCTCCATGTCCTATACTCACTCTATTTCCTAAACCTACTGACAACCTTCCTAATCCCACCGACTATCTCAATTTGAGTGGATGTTCTCTTCTAAAATCAATCTTCCAAGGTGTAAGGTCCTATGCCATTGATTATCGATTTATCTGAGACATCTGCGCAGAACGTAATTATAAGCTAAGTATCCCAATCAAGGGCCTAATGCCCTTCTGGGCTTCAAATCTTACCTAGATTTTTGTTTCCATACTTATATTTCACCTCTATAATCTTATAAATATCGCAGGTTCCCAATACTATTAATCATCCTTCGCAATGATTCGTAACCCAAATCAAACATGTTATTAACCCTAACCATACACTCTTCCCTCAATCTAACTTTGCAGAAGAGCAGGGACAGAGTTCGTCTTACAATACAGGAATGTAGGGTATCTTCCTCCTGCTGAGAACCTCAAATGTCCATGCAAATTTGATCCCTGGAGAAGATGTAGGCATCTATGAAGGACCTGAGAGAGCAAATGTCATCTTCCATCGCAAACAACCTTTCCAGGATGAAGGGTTGTGTCTGAATAAGCCTCTCTCTTGTTAATGTACACAAGATAGACCAAACCAGGCATGTGTGGAGAGCTGTTCCTGGGTGCCTATGGTTGATATACCATTCTAACTTGTAAAAGTGTCACAGGAAGTAAGGGCAGCCTCCATCTCATAGGACAAAGTGGTTGCCAAGGCAATGACCTCAAAGAATTCCTGAAGGAAGTAATCTCACCTCACTTCCTTGGTGATGGAACTCTCTGAACTTGGAATCCGGGAAGCCAGGCACCCAGAGCCAGTCTCAGTCCCAGTCCCAGTGGTCTTATTTTTTGGATTTACCAAGGACAGAGTCAGTCTTTCTTGGTACCTACTGAGGTGAGGATGAACAAATGTCAGGAAAGCTCTGAAGAGGGGCCTTTCCTGAGACAGCAGGTAGTGGCTCACCGCTGGCTAGTGACAACTTCACAGATTTGGCCAACGAGACCATATCTGACACAGGACAGGCGATTTCATCAGAACATAGTTTGGCCCACCAGTCAGAAGACACTCCCAATAGTCACAGACCTACTTGGGGAAGGAGCTTCCTTTGTGTGTGTGGGTGTGGGTTTGAGATTTTGTCTCATGTTCTGAGAATAGGTAGGAAAGGCGGTTTGTTTGGTTTGGAGTGAACTGTTTCTGGTAAGTCGTTTGACAAGGCCAGTGTTTCTTTGTCTGTGTATCCCACTGTGTCCGTGGTTTTAGATATTAGAAAAGAGAATGAATCATTGGATGTGTCCTGTCTAGACTCAACTTGCCCAATTTATGAATGGACTGCGGCTTGACTTATGGGTGGACAACTCCAACAATCTTCCTAAGTTCCTCTTTTCTTCCTGAATTCTGGCCACTCTCCGGAATAGGCTCATGGTTTTTTGTCCAAAATATGTACCACCTCCAAGCTCTGTGACATGGCCATGTACTGGATAGCTGAAAGAAATGGGAGCATCTCAGAAAACTCAGATATTAGTTTGACCAGGAAATTCTAAGTGAAGAAACCCTGCTTTGGGCCTTTTGCTCACCAATTGTTCTGATGCCCTGAATGTTAGGAAGGTCTTTGCCTCAGGCCACACCATTGTAGAGCCTAAAGAAACAGTTTTCAAATGGAAATGAAAGGGCATCACCTGTGGCTCTTTGCTTAATTGCTTTGGAAAGGGATGTGTCTGAATCAGCCTTTTGGCCCTGTGTGAGACTGTGGCTTAGATTCTCAGCACCTGATGGATCTAAAGAAGGATCCCATGTGTGCATCCAAAACCAAAATGGACAAAAGAGCAGTCAGTGTGGATGAAGTCTCTCGCATTCCTCTGTAAGGTTCCTGTCATCCATCATGTGAGAATAGTGATAATTTGGTTCAAATGTGTTCCTCAAAACCCTGCAGAGGCTAGCCCATAAGTGCTTGGTTTTTCTCAAGACTCCAATTCACATAAAGAATCTAAAACACACAGTCAGTAGGCCTCAAATTGGAGAAGCAGTGCCATATTAATGGCAGGCCTATTTGATCACTCTTGGTTCACTGGAAGGATGTCCTGGCCACCCTTATTTTAGGCAAATGAGGGGCAAGGGAGGTTATATTGGACACTGTCTTGGGCTGCACCCCTCATGGAAACCTCCAGCCAGAGATTATGATGATTGTGTAAATGGAAGAAGATGAGTGCCATGTGGAAGTGTTTTGGATTTAATTGTGGATATTTGTGTGACACTTGGAAGACATAACAAGGTCTACCTGGGCTTGAACTCTGGTGTGATTCCCCTTATAGACTGAGTTCAGGAACTGATCTCAGAGAAGTATTGCCATGTATTGTGCTGTGATTTAAGAGGCGATGTATGAGAGTCACCCTTGGAAACTGAGATCTAGCCCCAGAGTGGCTTTCCACAGAGCACTGGGAATTTCAGCCAAGATAACCCATGATTTCATTCGAAAGACTTGGCAGACATAGTTGAGAGTGAAAACACACATGGACCTCATATTGTAGACCTTAATGGGCCTGTCTTAATGTGACCTTTTGGCCATTCTTTGGGAAGCCTTGCCTGTGAGGGTTCTCCAGAGCTTTCATTGAAATAATCTTGCTCACCATTTACTGGTTCCTGAATGAATTGAAACCCACAGTGCCTCCAACTTCATCCTTGAAAAATGTCTAAATAAATACCATGAAATTTTTGAAATTCCCATGACCAGGTGGCACTGGAGAATCTTTGGATGTCCTGTTACTGATCATGGATGTACCAGACAGTGCCTTGCTTGACTGGGTTTTATGAAAATTGTGTAGAACAGAGGTGCCAGAAAGTTGCAGCCTGCTGAGAAGTGGGCCTAGAGCTGTGGTGGGCAGGAGTGTGATAAAACATCTGTGTTGGAGCAATGTGGATCTTCCATTGACTTCCAAATGGCTTGTGGATTACATGAAGCAGCCAGCAGACCCTTGTAATTAAAGGCATCTTGTTATATGGAGAGGATTCAGGGCAATGTTCAGAATCAGGTTGCTATGGACAAGGATGCAATGTGGCAAGCTTTGAGGGATAGAAGCGTGGTTGGTGCGTTCTTCTGCAGACTCTGAACCACCACACATGACAGAACTCCCTCCAGCACTGTGTCTCAGTTGAACTCCTTGAATTTCATGAAGCAAATACCAAACTCCCAGTTCAGCAGCAAAAACCCCACAAAAAGTGGAGGAGGACCAAATGGCTTCACAGTCCAACGGGGAGACACTTAGCCCCCAGAGGCCACAGTTTACCTAAAAAGAAGAAAATCAACACTGCTACCTCATGTTCATTGGAAAATAAGATACCATGTCCTCCACATCACATAGAGGCAGACCCAGCTTTGATGGTCTCACTACAAAGGAAGCCAATTCTCCTGACAACAACATATTTTTCACGTTCCCAAACTCAGAGGCAGTTGCTCTAAAAGTTTTTAGGCCAGCAGAGCTCCATGTTTGTGGAGTGTTTACCCTGTCCCTTACTTTTGGAAACTCCTCTACAACCTCCAAGGTTGTGAACTCCTGAGCATTTTCCATTCCAGATATGTATTCACTGATTTTCTATCTATTCTCCTCTAACTGTGTCTTACTTGGGGTGAAGGAAATTTCAAGGCATTGTTCTGGATGAGAGTGGGAGGATATTTGTGTAGCATATATTTGCATACAAATTGGATTCAATTTCCAATTTTCCTTTTGAAATACTGAATCCCTGACACTAACCCATACATACTAGAGTCAGACAACTCATCCTAATATGATAGAGAAAAATAACACAAACCTATAGAAATACAAGCAGTTCATTGGAGGCATGTTGTATAGTTGGACTTGCATTTTGCATTATACAAGGTAGGAGTTATAAATCTAGTCAATGTTTAATAGAAAAAGATCTCCATGTGTTTTTAAAGTTAACAAATATGAGAATTCATGTTTCCCTTTCTCTTTAGCCTATTCACACTTGTATATTTATATGCATATATAGAATCCTACCAGGTATCACACGTACATCTTTGTGAGGTGGCTGACTTGGCAGATACAAATTGTGAGAAGAGATCACTCCTCCTAAATGCTGTTGGAACTGAAAATTCAACCTATAAGGAGCGTCCTAGTAGAACAACATTATACGTAAACTCATGTTCAGTAAAATAAATATTTTTGCATCTGTGGATGATATATATTTACTGATGAATTTCGATTGGCATTTATATTGCTACTTTTTAATGTCTGTGAGTGTTTTGTGTGTGTGTTTGTGTGTGTGTGTGTGTACACTCTCCAGATTTTTCAAAATATGAAATATATGTGTCAAATATACACTCTCTAAATTCATTTATGTTCATGTATGTGGATTTTTAATCAACTTTTCACAAGATTATTCTTGTGAAAAGTTGATTAAAAATATTCAGAAATATTCATCCACCTGAAATACATATTTGTTTCCTAGTACTGAAAACTAACTTCAGGGAATGATGCATACAAATCCTAATTATTCTACAGTAACTGACCCAGTCTAACATCAATGCAAGTAGATTCCAATGGGACATGATATGTAATTCTTTATTCATTTGTATTTGACACTTTTACATTATTATTTCTTCAGTTTTTGCACATCATAGGATATACATTTCATCCACAAGTTCACAAATTTGTAGGCATTTGTTTCAAATTTAATCACTTTTTGCTTCAGAACACATGTATTGTCAAGGTTTCTTTACTGGTATTTTCATGAGTCTTCTTTCCAAACACATTATTTCCATAGTCACTTTTGAAGCAAAACTCACACACTCTTCATGATAAACCAAAACACGAATATTACCATTAGATGTATAACTGCTTGGAATGAATGATTGTATATCAATATACGATTTCCTGTGATTTTTCAGATATTAGATCAATTCATTTTTTAAAGTTGAAAAAAGTTATATTATTCATTCACATTACGGTCTATTCATTCTTTATCTCTATATTCATAGACACAGGGTACACCTCTTTGTACCCCCGATTCTAATTTTACATCTTCAATATATTGCTTGCAGAAATGTTGGAAGACATACTCATGTCACCTGATGTACATATACATTTTATCAAAGTAATATTCTGGACAAAAAAATGTAAAGGTCACATTTATGATTGTACCAAAGCCTAAATGTAAAGTGTACATGAATTACTAAAAACATCCATGTCCAGGTTGCCTAATGCTGTCAATTGTCAATCCTATTGGTGACTACATATTTGTTTCTTCCTAATTTATATATTCAAACTCAACCCTGTTGGAAATGTCTAATCCTATCACTCACTTTATACTTTGCCTGATTTCATAATGTTTCTATTGATATCTGCTTTTCAACAAATTTTCCCAAGTTGATCCTAGTGACTGACACTTCATATGTGCTGACATTTACATTCACTGTATAATCGAAACCCTATTGCTAAAGAACTTTTGGTCCAAATCCTATACTCACTCTTCTTTCTAAACCTACTGACTATCTTCCTAATCCTACCGACTATCCCTTTTTGACTGGATGTTCTCTTCTACATTCAATAAAATGTCCTATGCCATTGTATATCGAATTATCTGAGAAAATTTTGCAGAGCATAATTCAAAGCTAAGTATCCCAATCAAGGGCCCAATGTCCTTCTGGGCTTCAAATCATACCTAGATTTCTGTTTTCATACTTATATTTCACCTCTATATTCTTGTAAATATCGCAGGTTCCCAATAGCATTATTCATCGCACAGAATGATTCGTAACCCAAATCAAACCTGTTATTAACCCTAAACATACTCTGTTCCCTCAATCTCATTTTACAGAAGAGCAGGGACAGAGTGGTTTTTACAATACAGGAAACTTGGGGACCTTCCACCTGCTGAGAACTTCAAAGGTCCATGCAGAAATGATACCTGGAGAAGTTGTAGGCAGGTATGAAGGACCTGAGAGAGCAAAAGTCATCTTCCAATGCAAACAACCTGGTCAGGATGAAGGGATATGTATGAATCAGCCTCTCTCTTCTTATTGTAGAGAAGATGGACCAAACCAGGCCTGTGTGGAGAGCTGTTCTTGGGTGCCAATGGTTGATATACCATACTACCTTGTGAAAGTGTCACAGGAAGTAGGGGAAGGCTCCATCTCATGGGACCTTTGGAAGCAACTGTTAGGACAAAGTCGTTGCCAAGGCAGTGACCTCATTCAGTTCCAAAGAAAGTGACATACCTCATTTCCTTGGTGATGGAACTGTCTGAACTTGGTATCCAAAAAGCCAGGCACCAAGAGGCAGTCCCAGTCCCAGTCCCAGTGGGCTCACTTGTTTGGATTTACCAAGGACAGAGTCAGTTTTCTTGGTACCTAATGATGTGAGGATTGCCAAATGCCAGGAAAGCTCTGAAGATGGACCTTTCCTGAGAAAGCAGATAGTGGTTCACCACTGGCTCCTGAAAACTGCAAAGAGTTGGCCAAGGAAACCAGATCTGAGAGAAGACAGACCATTTCAGGGGAACATAGTATGGCCCACCAGTCAGAGGACACTCTGGATAGTCACAGACCTACTTGGGTGAAGGAGGTGCCTTTGTGGGAGTGTGTGTGGGTTTATTGTTTTGTCTCATGTTCTGAGAATAGATGGAAAAGGCGGTTTGGTTTGGAGTGGACAGTTTCTAGTAAGTTGTTTCACAAGGTGAGTGTTTCTATGTCTGTGTATCCCACTGTGTCCATTGTTGTAGACATTGGAAAAGAGAATGCATTAATGGATGTGTCCTGTCAAGTGTAAATCTTCCCATATTTCAACCTGCCCAATATATGAATGGAGTGCAGCTTGTCTTGTCGATGTGCAACACCTGCTATCTTTCTAAGTTGCTGTTTTCTTCCTGAATTCTGTCCACTCTCTAGAATAGGCTCATGGATTTATGTTCAAAATATGTACCACCTCCAACTCTGTGACATGGCCATGTACTGGATAGCTGAAGAGAATTGCGAGCATCTCAGAAAACTCAGATATCAGTGTGACCAGGAAAGTCTCAGTGGAGAAACCCTGCTTTGGGCCTTTTGCTTACTTATTGTTGTTTTTCACTGAATGTCAGGAAGTTCTTTGCCTCAATCCACCCCTTTGTGAAGCCTGAAGTAAACAGTTTTCAAATGGAAATGAATGGCATCACCTGTGGCTCTTTGCTTAATTGCTTTGGGAAGGGATGTGTCTGAATTAGTCTCTTGGCCATGTGTGTGGCTTTGAGTTAGATTCTCAGCACCTGATGCATCTAAAGAATGATCCCATGTGTGCATCCAAAACCATAATGCCAAAAAATCATTCATTATGGATGAAGTCTCTTGCCTTCCTCTGTTAGGTTCCTGAACTCCATCAAGTGAGAATAGGGATTCTTTGGGTCAAATGAGTTCTTCAATTCCCTGCAGAGGTGCTTGGGTTTTCGAGTAACTCCAAATCACATAAGAAATTGATACCTGAAATCAGTAGGCCTCAAATTGGAGAAACACAGAAGTATTAACGGCAGGCTTATTTGATCACTCCTGGTTCACAGAAACGGTGTCCAGGCCACCCTGACTTTAGGCAAATGAGGAAAAAGCGAGCTGATTTTGGACACTGTCTTGGCTTTTCTCATGACTCCAATTCACATAAAGAATCTACACCCCACAGTCAGAGAGCCTCAAATTGGATAAGCGGAGCAGTATTAAGGGCAGGCCTATTTGATCACTCCAGGTTCACAGGAAGGGTGCCCAGGCCAAGCTGAAGTTAGGCAAAAGAGGTGCAAGAAGCTTATTTTGGACATTTTCTTGGGCTGCACAACTCATGGAAAACTCCAGGAAGAGGTTATGATTAGTGTCTATATGGAAGAAGAATAGGGCCATGAGGGAGTATTCTGGTTTTAATTGTTTTCATTTGAGTAGCGGTTGGAAGAGTTGTCTGGGTCCACCTGGACTTGAACTCTGGTGTGATTCTCCTTATAGACTGAGTTCTGGAACTGACCTGAGAGAAGTATTGCCAAGAATTGTGTTGGGATTTTAGGAGGCCAGGCATGAAGTTGCCATTGGAACCTGAGATCTAGGCACAGGTTGGCTTTCCACAGAACACTGCGAATCTCAGCCAGGATATTACATGATTTTATTCTGAAAGACTTGGCATGCATTATAGAGATTCAAAACCCACATGGACCTCGCTTTATAGACCTCAATTGGCCTCGCTTCATGTGACTTTTTGGCCACTCATTGGGTAGCCTTGCTTGTGAGAGTACTCCAGAGCTTTGCCTGAAATTAGTTTCCTAACCCTTTAAGGGTTCCTGAATGAATTGAAACCCACAGTGCCTCCAACTTCATCCATGAAAAATTGCTAGATAATTACCATGAAATTTTTAAAATTCCCATGACCAGATGTCACTGGAGAACCTTTGATGTCCTGTTGATGATCATGAATATACCAGACAGGGCCTTGATTGACTGGGTTTCATGAAAATGGTGTAGAACAGAGATGCTAGTAAGTAGGAGCCTGGTGAGTAGTGGGCCTAGAGAAGTGTTATGCAAGTGAGTGATAAAACATCTGTGGTGGGGCCATGTGGATCTTCCATTGGCTTCCAAATGGCTTGAGACTGACATGGTGCAGCCATCAGACCCATATACGTAAAGGCATATTTTTATATGGAGAGGTTTTAGGGCAATGTTCAGAATCATGTTGCTATTGTCAAGGGGGCAAGCTATGTGGGATAGAACCCTGGTTGGTGCATTCTCCTGGAGACCATGCCCACCACAGCTGACAGAACTCCCTTCAGCACTGTCTCCCATTTGAACTCATTGTATTTCATGAAGCAAATACCAAACTCCCAGTGCAGCAGCAAAAAACACGACGATAATTGGAGGATGACCAAGTTGTGTCACAGTCCACACGGGGAGACACTTAGCCCTCAGTGGCCACAGTTTACCTACAAAGAGAGAATTCAGCACTGCTGCCTCATTTTTATTGGAAAATAAATAACCATGTCCTCCAGGTCACATAGAAGCAGATCGAGCTTTGATTGTCTCACTACAAATAAAGCTAAAGCTAATGAAAACAACATATATTTTAAGTGCCCAACCTCAAAGGCAGGTTCTCAAAAAGTCTTTAGGCCAGCAAAGCTCCATGTTTGTGGAGTGTTTACCCTGTCCCTTACTTTTGGAAACTCCTCTACCACCTCCAAAGATGTGAAATCTGGAGCATTTTCCATTCCTGATAGGTATTCACAGATTTTCTGACTCTTCTCCTCTAATTGTGTCTTACTTGGGGCGAAGGTAATGTCAAGGCATTGTTCTGGAGGAGAGTGGGAAGAATTTTCTGTAGCATATATTTGCATACACATTGGATTCAGTTTTTTATTTTCCATTCAAAATACTGAATCCCTGACTCTAACCCATACCCGACCAGACTCTGACTACTAATTCTAATATGATGGAGAAAACTAACCCAAACAGAATAGAAATACAAGCAGTTCAGAGTAGGCCTGGTGTATTGTTGGACTTGCCTTTTGCATGATACAGAGTTGGAGTCATGAATCTAGTCGATTTGTTGTTGAAATAGTTGTCCATGTATTTTTAAGGTTAACAAATATGTGAATTCCTGTCTCCCTTTCTCTGTATTCTTATATGCACATATAGATTCCTACCTGGTACCACACGTACATTCTTGTGAGGTGGCTGACTTGGCAGATACAAATTGTTAGAAGAGATCACTCCTACTAAACTTGTTGGAATTGGATATTCAACCTATGGGTGAGCTTGCTAGTTGAAGAGCATTATACATAAATCCATGTTCAGTAAAATTAATATTTTTAGATCTCTGGATGATGCATATTTTATAATGAATTTTGATTGACATATATATTGCTACTTTTTGTCTGTGTTTTGTGTATATATATACACTCTCCAGATTTTTCAAAATATGAAATATATGTGTCTTATATACACTACCTAAATTCATTCACGTTTATGTATGTCGATTTATAATCAACTATTCACAAGATTATTCTGAGAAATATTCATCCATCTGAAATTTGCCTAATGATCTCAAATGTCAATCCTATTTGTGACTACATATTTGTTTCTTCCTAAGATTATATATGTAAACTCAACCCTGTTCAAAATATCTAATCCTATCACTCACTTTATACTTTGCCTGTTTTCGTAATGTCTCTATTATATCTGCTTTCCTACATATTTTCCCCAGTTCATCATTGTGACTGACTCTTCACCTGTGCTGACATTTACATTCACTCTCTAATCGAAACCCTATTGGTAAAGAACTTTTTTTTCCAATTCCTATACTCACCCTTATTCCTAAAAGTACTGACTATCTTCCTAATGCTATAGACTATCCGTTTTTGACTGGATGTTCTCTTCTACATTCAATCATCCAAGTAAATGTGGGGCGAGCTTCAGAGGAGGAGACAACCAACAGACTATCTCATGAAACATCAAAGGGTTTTTTTGGTGTCCAGCATGCTGGGGCTCAGAGATCACTTGAATCGAGCAGATAGCCCTGAGAATAGCTTAAGTAGAGCTTATATACTTTCCCTGGAGAGGGCAGGGAGGGAATTTTATTGATGGGTCAGGGCGAGTGGGTGGTTTGCGTGCAACTGGGTGAGGGAGTACATTCTGCAGTTGCGCAGTTGGGGACAGAACATTCTGGGAACAAGATTTGCAAGCATTTCTCAAGATTTCAACAGTGTTTTGTTAAGCATACAGAAAAATAAGAAGTGACAAGTACCTATTTTATTAACCTTTAATTCCCCACTTCTTCTTCTGGCTACTTTTAATCATAAAAATGATCATTGGAGGGTGTCACATTCTATGTCTGCTAGTGGGGTATTACCATAAGTTTAACTCGTCCAATTTGAGCCTGGAGAAAAGAAATTACACGGTTGAGCAAACAGGGTTTTATAGTTAGCAATAATATGAGGATTATTATTGGACCTGCCAGGTTGATAAAAACGTAGTTAACCAGGAGGAGTGTGTGAACCAAGACTCAAGCCACCCTTTTTGGGCCTCTCTCTCTTGTTGATGCTCTTCAAGGTGTCTTTTAAATTTACTCATAGATTTTATTACAACTCCAGTATGGTCAGCATAAAAACAACATTCTTTCCTCAATGCATCACAAAGGCCCCCTTCTCTAATAAAGTGGAGGTCCAACCCTCAACTGTTCTGTAAAACAACTTCAGAGAGAGAGGTTAAAGATTCATGCAAAGCTCTGATGGGGGTTTCTAATATCTTAGTTTTGCTCTATTGCTGCTTCTAATTGGGTCATTTGTTGTGTCCCATGGACAATGGCAGTGGCTCCTGTGCCCACCCGTGCAGCAACTCCTATTCATAATAGGATGGCTAAAGTGAGCGATACATGTTCCCAGTGGAACCGGTTGTATGCCCCCCCCATTTGATCTTCAAACGAACCTGCATCATGATACAGCACTCTGGGAAACATCTGCACCATTTCAAAATTAATCCCATCTGTTGACCATTTCATGAAAACATAAACAATGTTTAAGTATATAGAATTATGCTGTTGTAGGGACAGACAAGGCAAGGCACCTAAGGCACTGAAGACAGGGAAACAGTCCTATTTTTTTGCAACCGGATTCAGAGGGCATTGCTTCTGTTGTAATCAATTAATCCCCTGAAACTCAAGTTTAGGTAGTTTCAGAATTTTGTACCCAGCATATAAGGATGGGGCTCAGAAGTTTACAGTCTGCAGAAGTTCAAAAAAGCAGTATTTGTTTCTGATTTTTCCTCTGTTCTGGGCAAGTTAACTTTTCAAGGACACATGGGAGGGGGAGAGCTTTTTATTCCCTTTCTTATTTTCCCCCTGCCAGCTGTTACAACGGAGCCCATTTGGTAATTTCTTTATCTTAGAAATGTAGCCATTTCTGTGAAGCCCCAGCTGAAGGCCAGAGGCCTTGTTCACATATTTTGTGAAAAACAAGTTAGGGGTTGTCTAGCTTAGAAGTACTGAGTTTTTTAACCAGTGGCCAAGTAGAACAGGGCAATACAAAAAGAGAAAGTTTATCTACATTGAACTCTTTATAGAAACTCTATGCTGAAAGTTCTAAATTCAGCCATGGTGAAGACTTCTGGAGAAGGACATTTAAGACTTTTCTGTGGGCCTGGTACAGAGGGGGAATACGGGGAAGGTGGGGCTGAGAGAAGCTCTGAGGATCTGAGAATGAGGAAAAAGAGAGATGTAAAAAAATAATTGGAAAGGGGTTTGGGAATTTCCTAGCAACAAAACTTCAGCAGTAGAACAGGTAGAGCAGAGCAGAAAACGGGAGTGAGTATTCCAAAATTCTGTGAGGGACTTTAAATTTTAGTAACCTGTTTTCAGTGATGACAAAGCAACTTTAATGGCCATTTATATTACATCTTGGATAAGGGTCTGAGAACTCTCCTCAGCTCGTTTGAGCTTTGGGTTAGCTGGAAAGAGGACCTGGTGGGACCCGGTGAGGGCACTGACAGGAGAAGAGAGGAATGAGTCGGTGGACGGGTACCTCAGTACCTGCTACCTCACTAGTGGGCAATTGTCTGAGAACTGGTGGAGGTTTGGGTTTCTGATCTAGTAATTGGAGGGGAGAAATCAGGTTGCTGAGGTGGGAGTGACAGCAGAGAGTCTGGAGCAGAAGGCTGAGGATAAAAATCTATTGGAGAAGCATAGTTCAGGATGTGAGTGAAGGAGGGAAAAGGCTTCCACATAGGGGAATCTCCTTTCACCCTTTTGAGCACTTGCAGAAGTTAAAAAGGTCACACAAAATTTGAGGATCTAGAGACCCCTCTGGGGGCCATCCTTTTTCTGTTTTCTACTTGGTAATATGGCCAATGCTGTGTACTGAATTTGATGAAGTATTGGGGTTCCATCAGGCAGCCCCTGTATGATCACATCTCCATGAAATACAGAAGAAGTCGGCTTTTCCCCCACACAGCCGTTACTGTTTGTGGCTTTGATAGTTTGCCGGGCAAACATAGTAATCTAGGCTAGCCAACCACATCTGGCTCGCGTGTCCCTACATCCATAAAGTTTGTTTCCATTATCTATGGTACGGAAGGGATTTAATGGTATTTTAGTGGGATTTTCTTCATCAGGGATATCCCAATAAAAAAGACCTATGGCCAGCTGACAAATGTCTGGGTGGAGAGATGGCCACCAGGTCCCTAAGGGGGCTGTATGCGAGATAGATTATACTCTTTTCCAGTAGGATTTGTGATCAGCCATCGCTGCTTAACAGGCTGATGAGGGTTAGGACTACTTGTGGCCAAGGGGAGAGTATATAACCTTATCCACATGGCGAATACACAATTTGAAACTGTTACCAGTCTTTTCCAGTTTCCAGAAAGATTCTGGACAAGGAGCAGGCTTGAGATGAGAGGCATGGATCCAGGAAGTGATTCTGTATACCTTTACCACTGTAGGTGTTATAAGTAACACCTGGTATGGTCCTTTTCAGCAGGGTTCCAGGGATGACACCTGATGTCATCTTACATACATGAAGTCTCTTATTTGATATGGATGTGGAATCCCCTGGTACACAGTTTGGTAGGCAGTGGCCAGCTATTTTCACAGGTATCACTGAGTTCTTTCAAGAGCTTTAAGTCTGTCAACCAAGAGAGTGTGAAATGGATCCTTAGGTCTTACAGTTGGGCTTAGGACCCTTACTGGACGAGGGCCACCATAGAGAATTTCTCAGGGGGTAAGGCTACTCAAAGAAACAGAAGGATTTTTTCTTGCATGAAACATTGCATAAGTCAGGAGCATAGTCCAATCTTTTATGCTGGTCTCTAAGCTTAATTTCGTTAAGGTCTTTTTAATTGTTCTATTCATTCTTTCTACTTGTCCTGAACTCTGGGGTCTATAAGCACAATATAACTTCCAATTAATCCCCAGGTTCCTGGCTAACCCCTGACTTACCTGGGCCATGAACATCGGTCCATTATCAGATCCTATTACCGGCTTAGCTTCCTCCAATGGTAGAGAGGCTTAGTCAGAAGCAGGGGAATCACTTAGAGTGTGTTGTGTGTTAGGGGACGAGGGCAGTGGATAAGGAGGGGAAGAAGAGTCCAGTAGAGTCAAATCTTGTGACTCAGGGAGAACAGAGGGTGGAGGAGGTGGAAGAGGTGAGGGTTTGAGAGATCATGGGGGAAGGAGTATGAGCAGAGGCATGGGCAAGGAAAGGCTTCACCCATGGTGGAGGAGATTTGCAGAGGTTGGCAAAGTTAAGATATATGGCTGTTGATCAGGATGGATATGTGGCCCTGGCTGAAAGACAATATCTCTGACTTTTTAAATTAGTGGGAAGTAGAAAGATATTTCTAGGGGCCATACGACTCCAAAATGGGCCATTCTGAGGCACAGAGAGTCTGCCAGGTCTAGCGTTTTACTAAAAAAAGAAAGATACTGAGCCCTTAAGCAGACTTTGGTTCAGTGATCAAGGGTCAGGGACAGAGCCATTGAAGTGCTCTGTCCCATAATGAAAGGTACACAAACAGTAAAAGCAAAGTCACATGACACAGATAAGACAAGACCATGAAGACAGGCAATGGACCTCCAACACTGAGACCAGGAATGCGTAGCCGGCAAAACCCGATAGGATGGCAATACCTAATCTAAAACAAAATATCACTGAGTCGATGAAGCAATTGTTCCTTGATTCTCCGAGTCCTCTGCGGGGTCCCCCATGGAGGTGCCCTATGTCTCTGTGACACGTCTCTCAGCCACCGTCGGAGAGACCCCAGGCTCTTCATCTCCAGCAATTTTGCCAAGCCCTAACATGACACCTGAAACCAGAAAGAGGCGCCTTACTTGCTCCGAGAGGAGCTCGTTGGGGGTCTCTCATCCGCCACTGCCAGAACTCGGTGGAACCTCAATATGTAAAGGTCAGGCGAGTGTCGGAGGAAGAGACTACCAAGAGACTGTCTCATGCAACAGCAAAGGGCTTTTTTTGGGTCCAGCTTCCTGGGGCTCACAGCTAACTTAAATAGATCAGAGAGCTCTGAGAACAGCTTATGCAGAGCTTACATAAATTTCTTGGAGAGGGAAGGGAGGGAAGTTTACTGATGTGTAAGGGTGAGTGGGCGGTTCGCGTGACACCGAGTGAGGCAGTACATTCTGCAGTTTGGCAGTTGGGAACAGTACATTCTAGAACAAGATTAGCAAACATTTCTCAAGATTTCAACAGTGTTTTGTTAAGCATACAGAAAAACAGGAAATTACAAGTACCTATTTTATTAACCTTTCACTACCGACTATCCCTTTTTGACTGGATGTTCCTTCTACATTAATTCATGCAAGGTACAAGGACCTATGCCATTGTATATTGATTTATCTGAGACATCTCTGCAGAACGTAATTCAATGCTGCGTATCCCAATCAAGGGGCCAATGCCCTTCTGGCCTTCAAATCATACTTAGATTTCTTTTTTCATACATATATTACACCTATATATTCTTATACACATAGCAAGTTCCCAATACCATTATTCATCCAGCACAATGATTTCTAACCCAAATCAAACATGTTTTTAACCATAATCATACACTGTTCCTTCAATCTAACTTTATAGAAGAGCAGGGAAAGAGTTGATTTTACAATAAAGAAATGTAGGGAAACTTCCACCTGCTGAGAACCTCAAAGGCCCATGCAGAAATGATCCCTGGAGAAGATGTAGGCAGCTATGAAGGACCTGAGAAAGCAAAAGTCATCTTCCATGGCAAACAACCCGGTCAGGATAAAAGGTTGTGTCTGAATTAGATTCTCTTCTTAATGTAGAGAACATGGACCAAAACAGGCCTGTGTGGAGATCTATTCCTGGGTGCCTATGGTTGATATACCATTCTAACTTGTGAAAGTGTCACAGGAAGTAGGGGCAGCCTCAGTCTCATGGGACCCTTGGAAGCAACAGTTAAGACAAAGTGGTTGCCAAGACAGGGACCTCATTCAGTTCAGGAAGGAAATGACCTCACCTCACTTCCTTG
Source organism: Callospermophilus lateralis (assembly GCF_048772815.1). Taxonomy (NCBI): domain Eukaryota; kingdom Metazoa; phylum Chordata; class Mammalia; order Rodentia; family Sciuridae; genus Callospermophilus; species Callospermophilus lateralis. The sequence continues at coordinate 360,427 of NW_027512403.1, read as the reverse complement.
GTGATGGAACTTTCTGAACTTTGGATCCAGGAAGCCAGGCACACAGAGCCAGTCCCAGTCCCCATCCCTGTGGTCTCACTTATTTGAATTTACCAAGGACAGTCAGTCTTTCTTGGTACCTTCAGACGTGAGAAGAACAAATGCCAGGAAAGCTCGGAAGCGTTGCTTTTCTTGAGAAAGCAGTTAGTGGCTCACCGTTGGCTCCTGAGAAGTTCACAGAGTTTGCCAAGGAGACCAGATCTGAGACAGGACAGGCTATTTTGGGGGAACATATTATGGCCTACAAGTCAGAGGACACTCCGGATAGTCAAAGACCTACTTGGGGGAAGAAGGTGCCTTTGTGGGTGTGGTTGTGGGTTTGTGGTTTTGTCTCATTCTCTGAGAATAGGTAGGAAAGTCAGTTTGTTTCGTTGGAAGTGGACTGTTTCTAGTAAGTCGTTTAACATGGCGAGTGTTTCTCTGTCTGTGTATCTCACTGTGTCCGTGGTTGTAGACATTAGAAAAGAGAATTCATGAATGGATGTGTCTTGTGGAGTAGAAAGCTTCTCAGCATTCATATTGCCCCATTTATGAATGGACTGTAGCTTGCCTTATTGATGTGCAACACCTGCTATCTTCCTAAGTTCCTGTTTTCTTCCTGAATTCCGGCCAATCTCAAGAATAGGCCTATGGTTTTGTGTCCAAGATCTTTACCACCTCAAAGCTCTGTGACATAACAATGTACTGGATAGCTGTAGGGAATGGGGAGCATCTCAGAAAACTCAGATATCAGTGTGACCAGGAAAGTCTCAGTGGAGAAACCCTGCTTTGGGCCTTTTACTTACCAATTGTTCTGTTGCCCTGAATGTCAGGAAGGTCTTTGCCTCTGGCCACCACTTTTTGAAGCCTGAAGAAAACAGTTTTCAAAGGAAATGATTGGGCATACCTGTGGCTCTTTTCTTAAGTGCTTTGAAAAGGGATGTGTATGAATCAGCCCCCTGGCCCTGTGTGTGGCTGTGACTTAGATTCTCAGCACCTGATGGATCTAAAGAAAGTTTCCATGTTTGCATCCAAATGAAAAATGGCCAAAAGAGCAGTCATTGGGATGAAGTCTCTTGACTTCCTCTGTAAGGTTCCTGAACTCCATCAAGTGAAAATAGGGATCCTTTGGGTCAAATGAGTTCTTCAAAACCTACAGAGGCTAGCCCATAGGTGTTTGGTTTTATCATGACTAAAATTCACATAAAGAATCTAAACCCCACAGTCAGTAGGCCTCAAATTGGAGAATTGGAGCGGTATTAATGGCAGGCCTATTTGATCACTCCTGGTTCACAGGATGGGTGTCCAGGCCACCTTGACTTTAGGCAAATGAGGGTCAAAGGAGCTTATTTTGGACACTGTCTTGGTCTGCGCCCCTCATTTAAACATCCAGCCAAATTATGATGAGTGTCAATATGGAAGAAGATGAGGGCCATATGGGAGTGTTCTTGTTTTAATTGTGGTAATTTGTGTGGTAGTTGGAAGAGATGACTGGGATCACCTGGGCTTGAACTCTGGTGTGATTCCCCTTAAAGAATGAGTTCTGGATCTGACCTCAGAGAAGTATTGCCGTGAATTCTCTTGGGATTTTACTAGGCCACGCGTGAGAATCGCCTTTGGAAACTGAGATCTAGGCCCAGGATGGCTTTCCACGGAGCTCGGGGATTCTGAGCCAGGATATCACATGATTTACTTCTTGAAGACTTGGCAGCCCTAGTTGAGAGTCCAAACACATATGGACCTCACATTGTAGACCACAATGTGTCTGGATTCATGTGACCTTTTTGCCAGTCTTTTGGAAGGCTTTTCTGTGAGTGTTCTCCAGAGCTTTCATTGAAATGAGCTTCCTCACCATTTAATGGTTCCTGAATTAATTGAAACCCACAGTGCCTCTAACTTCATTTTTGAAATATGACTAGATTAATACCATGAAATTTCTGAAATTCCCATGACCAGGTGGCACTGGATAAACTTTGGATTTCCTGTTGCTGATCATGAGTGTACCAAAGAGTGCCTTGATTGACTGGGTTTCGTGAAAATGGTGTAGAACAGAGATGCCAGTAATTTGGATCCTGCTGAGTACTGGGTGTAGAGAAGTGGACTGTAGGTGTGTAAATAAATATTTTTGGTAGGACCACCTGGATCTTCCATTGGCTTTGAAAGACTTGCGACTGACATGGTGCAGGCAGCAGACCTTTATATGTAAAGGCATCTTGTCATATGGAGAGGTTTCAGGGCAATGTTCAGAATCAGGTTGCTATAGTCAAGGGGAAAGCTATGTAGGATAGAAGCCTGGTTCGTACATTCTCTTCGCGACCCTGACCAACGACACATGACAGAACTCCTCCAGCATTTTTATCCCAGTTGAACTCCTTGTATTTCGTGAAGCAAGTACCAAACTCCCAGTGCAGCAGTAAGAAACACCCTGGAAAGTGGAGGATCACCAAATGGCTTCACAGTCCACATGGGAGACACTTCAGCCCAGTGGCCTCAGTTTACCTACAAAGAGAGAATTCAGCACCGCTGCCTCATGATCATTGGAAAATAAGAAACCATGTTCTCCAGGTAACATAGATGCAGACCCAGATTTCATGGTGTCACTACAAACGAAGCTAAATCTCCTGACAATTACATATATTTCTTGTTCCCAACCTCAGAGGAAGTTTCTCAAGAAGTCTTTAGGCCACCACAGCTCCATGTTTCTGGATTGTTTACCCTCTCCCTTACTTTTGGAAACTGTTCTACCACCTCCAGTGTTGTGAACTCCTGAGCATTTTCCATTCCACATAAATTCACAGATTTTCTAACTCCTCTCCTCTAATTGTGTCTTACTTTTAGCGATGGTTATGTCAAGGCATTGTTCTGGATGAGAGAGGGAAGATTTATGTGTATCACATTTTTGCATACACATTAGATTCATTTTCCTTTTTTCCATTTGAAATACTGAATCCCTGACACTAACCCATAACCTACTAGACTCTGACTACTAATCCTAATATCATGGAGAGAAAGAAACCTAACCGAATAGAAATACAGGCCTTTCATAGGAAGCATGGTGTATACTTCTATTTGCCTTCTGCATTATCAAGAGTATGTGTTTTAAATCTAGTCAACTTTTCATTGTAATATTTCTCCATGATTTTTTAAAATTATCACATATATAAATTCCTGTCTCCCTTTCTCTGTATCCTATTCAGCACATGTATTTTTTTATGCATATATATAATATCCTACCTGGTATCACACGGACATTCTTTTGAGCTCCCTGACTTTGGAATATAAAATTGTGAGAACAGATGACTCTCCCTAAATAATGATGGAACTGAAAATTCAACCTATGGGTGAGCTTCCTAGTGAAAAACACTATACATAAATCCATGTTCAGTAAAATGAATATTTTTGAATACGTGGATGAATTATATTTCATGATGAATTTCGATTGGCATATATATTGCTAAATATTAATGTGTGTGTGTGTGTGTGTATGTGTGCATGTGTGTGTGTGTGTGTGTGTGTTTGTGTATTTTTTTTAAATCTGGAAAAAATATATATGTATATATATATATATATATATATATATATATATATATATATATTTTTTTTTTTTCCTCCAGATTTTAAAAAAAATATGAAAAATATGTGTCTTATTATACACTCCCTAAATTCATTTATATTCATGTATGTGGGTTCAAAATCCAATCTTTACAAGATTATTTTCAGCAATATTTATATTCCTGTAATACATTTTTGTTTCCTACTACTGAAAACTAAGTTCAGTAGGTGGTGCATACAAATCCTAATATTTCTACAGTACCTGACCCAGTTTAACATCAATGCAAGTATATTGCTATGGGACATGATGTGTATTTTGAAGTTCATTTTTATTCAACACTGGTATATTACTATTTTATCTGTTTATGGACATCATAGGATATATTTTTTCATCCACAACTTCACAAAATTATAGGCATTTGGTTCACATTCATTTACTTACTACTTAAGAACACATGTATTCCTCCATGTTTCTTTACTGGTCTTTTCACTAGACTTCTTTCTAAACACATTATTTTTTATTCCATAATCATTTTTGAAGCAATACTCAGCCTTCACGATAAACCGTAACCCTAATATTACCATTACATATATAACTGGTTGGAATGATTGTATATATATCAATATAAGATTTCCAATATATTTTCAGATGCAAACTCAATCCATTATTTAAAGTTGGAACTAGTTATATACTTTATCACAATATGGTCTATTCATGCAACATCTCAATAATCATCAACACAAGGTACACCTATTTGTATCACCAGTACTAATTTATAAGTTTCCAGAATATTACTCCCCATAATGGTGGAAGAAATACTCATGTCACCTTATCAACATATACAATTTATCACGGTAGTATTCTGGACACAAAATGCAAAGGTCACACCTATGATTGTACCAAAGCCTAAATGGAAAGTGACCATGGATTACTAAAAACATCCATGTCCAGGGTGCCTAATGCTCTCAAATGTCAATCCTATTGATTACTACATATTTGTTTCTTCCTAAGATTATATATTCAACCTCAAGCCTGTTGAAAATGTCTAATCCTATCACTCACTTTATACTTTGCCTGATTTCCTAATCTTTCTATTGATATCTGCTTTCCTACATATTTTTTCCCAGTTCATCATTGTGACTGTCTCTTCACATGTGCTGACATTTACATTCACTCTCTAACTGAAACCCTATTGCTAAAGAACTTTTGGTCCAACTCCTAGAGTCACTCTTCTTCCTAAACCTACTGACTATCTTCCTAATCCTACAGACTATCCCTTTTTGACTGGATGTTCTCTTCTACATTCAATCATCCGAGGTACACGGTCCTATGCCATTGTATATCGATTTATCTGAGACCTCGGTGCAGAACATAATTCAAGCTAAGTATACAAATCAAGGGTTCTGTTGCCCTGAATGTCAGGAAGGTCTTTGCCTCAGGCCACCCCTTTGTGAAGCCTGAAGAAAAAATTTTCAAATGGAAATAAATGGACATCACCTGTGGCTCTTTGCTTAATTGCTTTGGAAAGGGATTTGTCTGAATCTGCCTCTTGGCCCTGTGTGAGGCTGTGGCTTAGATTCTCAGCACCTAATGGATCTAAAGAAAGAACCCATGTGTGCATTCAAAACCAAAATGGCAAAAAGAGCAGTCATTGTGGATGAAGATTCTTGCCTTTCTCTGTTAGGTTCCTGACCCCCTTCAAGTGAGAATAGGGATCCTCTTTGTCAAATGAATTCTTCAATGCTCTGCAGATATGCTTGGGTTTTCTCATGACTCCAAATCACATAAAAAATCTATACCTGACATTCAGTAAGCCTCAAATTATAGAAACAGAGCGGATTTAATGGCAGGCCTTTTTGATCACTCCTGGTTCACAGGAAGGGTGTCCAGGCCACCCTGACTTTAGGGAAATTAGAGGCAAGGGAGCTTATTCTGGAAACTGTCTTTGGTTGCGACCCTCATGAAAACTTCCATCCAGAACTTTTGATGAGGGTCTTTATGGACGAAGATGAGGGCCATGTGGGAGTTTTTTTGTTCTAATTGTGGTCATTTGTGTGGGGGTTGGAAGAGATGACTTGGTCCACCTGGGCTTGAACTCTGGTGTGATTTCCCTTAGAGCCTGAGTTCTGGAATGTACCTCATAAAAGTATTGAAATGAATTATGTTGGTTTTTAGGAGGCCACGCATGAATGTCACCCTTTGAAACTGAGATCTAGGCCCAAGGTGGCTTTCCACAGAGCAATGGGAATCTCAGCCAGGAAATCACATGATTTTATTCTGAAAGACTTTGCAGCCATTGTTGGCCCTCGGAAGCAAGAAGGAGTGGCCATACTCATATCGATTAAAATCAACTTAAACCTAAGTTAATCAAAAGTGATAAAGAAGGACACTATATACTGTTAAAAGGCACCATTAACCAACAAGACATAACAATTATCAATTTGTATGCATCAAACAATGGTGGTGCAAAGTCATAAAACAAACTCTCCTCAACTTCAAGAGTCATATAGGCTATAACACAATAATTACGGGTGACTTCAGCACACAACTCTCGCAATTGGACAGATCCTCTAGAGAAAATCTGAATTAAGAAACTATAGAACTTAATAGAACAATCAATAACCTAGACTTAACCAACATATATAGAATATATCAAACATCATAAAGTGGATACATGTTCTTCTCAGCAGCACATTGGTCCTACTCAAATATAGACCATATATTATGCCATATGGAAACTCTTAGTAAATATAAAAGTATGGAGATAATACCATGCACCATATCTGATCATAATGGAATGAAACTTGAAATTAATGATTGAAGAAGGAAGGAAAAATTCTACATCACATGGAAAATGAACAATATGTTACTGAATGATCAATGGGTTACAGAAGACATAAAGGAGGAGATAAAAAATTTCTTAGAGACAAATGACAATACAGACAAAACATACCGGATTCTATGGAAAACAATGAAAGCAGTTTTAAGAGGGAAATTCATTTCTTGGAATTCTTTCCTCAAAAAAAAAAAAGAAAAAAAACAACAAATAAATGATCTCACACTACATCTCAAAAACCTAGAAAAAAAAAAGCAAAACAACAAATGTAGTAGAAGACAAGAAATAATTAAAATTAGAGGAGAAATCAACAAAATTGAAACAAAAAAAATTGAAAAAATAAAAGTTGGTTCTTTGAAAATAAATTAAATCAACAGGGCCTTAGCCATGCTAATGAAGAGAAGTAGAGAGAGAACTCAAATTACTAACATATGGGATAAAAAAGGCAACATCACAACAGACACTACAGAAATTCAGATGATAATTAGAAAGTATTTTGAAACCCCATATTCCAATAAAACAGAAGATAATGAAGATATTGATAAATTTCTTATGTCATATAATCTGCCAAGTTTGAGTCCGGAAGACTCACACAATTTAAATAGACCAATAACAAAGGAAGAAATAGAAGAAACCTTCAAAAGACTACCAACCAAAAAAAGCCCTGGACCAGATGGTTATACAGCAGAGTTCTACAAAACGTTCAAAGATGAATTAATACCAATACTTTTCAAGCTATTTCAAAAAATAGAAAAAGAAGGAGTTCTTCCAAATTCATTCTATGAGGCCAACATCACCCTGATCCCAACACCAGACAAAGACACTTCAAAGAAAGAAAACTACAGACCAATATCTCTAATAAACTTGGATGCAAAAATTCTCAATAAAATCCTGGCAAATAAAAAACAAAAGCATATAAAAAAATTGTGCTTCATGATCAAGAGGGATTCATCCCAGGGATGCAAGGCTGGTTCAATATACGGAAATCAATAAATGTAATCCATCACATCAATAGACTTAAAGAGAAGAACCATATGATCATCTCGATAGATGCAAAAAAAGCATTCTACAAAGCACAGCATCCCTTTTTCTTTAAAACTCTATAAAACACTAGGAATAACAGGAACTTACCTCAACATGGTAATAGCTATATATGCTAAACCTCAGGCTAGCATCATCCTAAATGGAGAAAAACTGAAGGCATTCCCTCTAAAATTTGCAACAAGACAGGGATGCCCTCTATCACCACTTCTATTTAATTTAGTTCTTGAAATACTATCCAGAGCAATGATACAGACAAAGGAAATTAAAGGCATAAAAATAGGAAAAGAAGAACTTAAATTATCGCTATTTGTGGATGACATGATAATATATTTAACAGACCCAAAAGTGTCTACAAAGAAACTGCTAGAGTTAATAAATGAATTCAGCAAATTGGCAGGATATAAAATCAACATGCATAAATCAAAGGCATTCTTGTATATCAGCAACAAAACTTCTGAAATGGAAATGAGGAAAACCACTCCATTTACAGTATACTCAAAGAAAATAAAAAACTTGGGAATCAACCTAACCAAAGAGGTGAAAGATTTATACAATGAAAACTACAGAACCCTAAAGAGAGAGATAGAAGAAGATGTTAGAGGATGGAAAAATATGCCCTGTACATGGATAGGCAGAAATAACATCATCAAAATGGCGATATTACCCAAAGTTCTCTACAGGTTTAATGCAATGCCAATCAAAAACCCAATGGCATTTCTTGTAGAAATAGATAAAGTAATCATGAATTTCATATGGAACAACAAAAGACCCAGAATAGCGAAAGCAATTCTAAGCAGGAAGTGTGAATCCAGAGTTCAAACTGTACTACAAAGCAATAGTAAGAAAAACAGTGTGGTACTGGTATCAAAACAGGCAGATGGACCAATGGTACAGAATAGAGGACACAGAGACATATCCACAAAATTACAACTTTCTTATATTTGAAAAGGGACCTAAAAGCATGCAATGTAAGAAGGATAGCATCTTCAACAAATGGTGCAGGGACAATTGGAAATTCATATGCAACAAAATGAAACGGAATCCCTTTCTCTCACAATGCATAAAAGTTAACTCAAAATGGATCAAGGAGCCAGATATAAAATCAGAGACACTGCGTCTGATAGAAGAAAAAGTTGGCTACGATGTACATACTGTGGGGTTGGGCTCCAAATTCCTTAATAGGACACCCATAGCCCAAGAGTTCATAAAAAGAATAAACAAATGGGACTTACTTAATCTAAAAAAGTTTTTTCTCAGCAAGAGAAACAATAAGAGAGTTAAATAGAGAGCCTACATCCTGGGAACAAATTTTTACCCCTTACACTTCAGATAGAGCCCTAATATCTAGAATATACAAAGAACTCAAAACAATTAAACAATGAGATAACAAATAACCCAATCAACAATGGGCCAAGGATCTTAACAGACACTTCACAGAGGAGAATATACAATCAATCAACAAGTACATGAAAAAATGCTCACCATCTGTAGCAGTCAGAGAAATGCAATCAAAACCACCCTAAGATACCATCTCACTCCAGTAAGATTGGCAGCCATTATGAAGTCGAACAACAATAAGTGTTGGTGAGGATGTGGGGTAAAGGGTACACTTGTACACTGCTTGTGGGCCTGCAAATTGGAGAGTCCAATATGGAAAGCAGTATGGAGATTCCTGGGAAAGCTGGGAACGGAACCACCATTTGAGATATCGCCCTTCTCAGACTCTTCCCTGAGGATCTTAATAGAGAGCAGTATAAGGATACTGCCACATCGATGATCATAGCGGCACAATTCACAATAACTAGACTGTGGAACCAAACTAGATGCCCTTCAATAGACGAATGGATAATAAAAATGTGGCATCTATACACAATGGAGTATTACACAGCACTGAAAATGACAAAATCATAGAATTTGCAGGGAAATGAATGGCATTAGAATAGATTATGCTAAGCGAAGCTATCCAATCCTTAAAAAACAAATGCCAAATGTTTCCTTTTATATAGAGAGAGCAAATAAGAAGAGAACAGGGAGGAAGAACATGAGAAAAATATTAAAACTAAACAGAGATGAGTGGGGGGAGAGAAAAGGAGAGAGAAGGAAAATTATATGGAAATGGTAGGAGACTACTCAATGTTACACAAAATTACATATAAGAGGTTGTGAGGCTAAAGAGGGGAAAACAAGGGAGAGAATTAAACAACAGCAGATGAGGTAGAGAGGGAAGATGGGAGGGGAGGGGGAATAGTAGGGGATAGGAAAGGTAGCAGAATTCAACAATAACTAGTATGCTATTATGTAAAAACGTGAGTGTGTAACTGATGTGATTCTGCGATTTGTATTTGGGGTAAAAATGGGAGTTCATAACCCAATTAAGTCAAATGTATGAAAGATGATATATCATGAGCTTTATAATGTTTTGAACAACCAAAAAAAAAGAATTGAATTTCCAATATTTGAGTCATATAACAACTTTATTTTTTAATAAAATTGTCTTTTATTTGTTATCTTACTTGCTGGTATCTGCCTTTCAGTTTTAAAAAACTATGTGCTTTAGCCATTCATCCATGTAGTATGTAACAGAAAATTTTGAGTGTCTCCATATAACCAGATTGGCAAGGCATCAAGGTTTCCTTCACAAACAAGGTGAAGGCTTTGCCATTAGAAATTTAATATTGTGCAAAACAATTTTTTTTAACTTTTCAATTAAATTTCCAAAAAAATTTAGAAAAAAAAAGAATCTAAACCCCACAGTAAGAAGGCCTCAAAGTGGAGAAGTGGAGCATTTACGGCAGGCCTATTTGATCACTGCTGGTTCACAGGAAGCGTGTTCAATCAACCCTGATGTTAGGCAAATGAGGGGCAAGGGAGCTTATTTTGGGCACTGGTTTGGATGTGCACCTCATGGAAAACTCCATCCAGAGGTTATGATGTGTGTTTATATGGAAAAAGATGAGGGCCATGTGGGAGTGTTTTGGTTTTAATTGTGGTCATTTGTGTGGTAGTTGGAAGAGATGACTGGGTCCACCTGGGCTTGAACTCTGGTGTGATTCCCCTTAGAGAATGAGATTTGGAACTGACTTCAGAGAAGTATTGCCATGAATGTTGTTGGGATTTCAGGAGGCCACGCATGAGAGTCGCCCTTGGAAACTGAGATCTTGGCCCAGAGAGGCTTTCCAGAGAGCACTGGGAATCTCAGCTAGGATATCACAGGTTTTATTCTGAAAGACCTGGCAGCCATCGTTGAGAGTCAAAACACACATGGACCTCACATTGGAGACCTCAATGGGCCTGGCTTCATGTGACAATTTGGCCACTCTTTGGGAAGCCTTGCCTGTGAGAGATCTCCAGATCCTTCATTAAAATGAGCTTCCTCAACATTTAATGGATCCTGAATGAATTGAAACCCACAGTACCAACAACTTCATATGTGAAAAATAGTTAGATAAATACCATGAATTTTTAGAAATTCTCATGACCAGGTGGCACTGGAGAACCTTTGGATGTCCTGTTGCTGATCATGAGTATACCAGACAGTGCCTTGATTGACTAGGTATCATGAAAATGGTGTAGAACAGAGATGCCAGTAAGTTGGAGCCTGATATGTAGTGGGCCTAGAGCAGTGGTGTGCAGGTGTGTGATAAAACATCTGTGGTGGGGCCTGTGGATCTGCCATTGACTTTCAAATGCCTTGACACAGACACGGTGCAGCCAGCAGACCCTTCTATATAAAGGCATCTTGTTATATGGAGATTTTTCACGGCAATGTTTAGAATCAGGTTGCTATGGTCAAGGGGCAAGCTATGTGGGATAGAAGCCTATTTGGTGCATTCCCATGCAGACACTGACCCACCACACGTGACAGAACTCCCTCCAGCACTGTGTCCCACTTGAACTCCTTGTATTTCGTGAAGCAAATACCAAACTCCCAGTGCAGCAGCAAGAAACACAATGAAAAGTCGAGGATGACCAAGTGGCTTCACAGTCCACATGGGGTGACACTTAGCCCCCGTGGCCACAATTTAGCTACAAAGAGAGAATTTAGCACTGCTGCCTCATGTTCATTGGAAAATAAGAAACCATGTCCTCCTGGTCACATAGATGCAGACCTAGCTTTGATGGTCTCACTACATCGGAAGTTAAAGCTCCTGAAAACAACATATATTTCAAGTGCCCAAGCTCAGAGGCAATTTCTCAAGAAGTGTTTAGGCCAGCAGATCTCCATGTTTGTGGAGTGTTTACCATGTCACTTACTTTTGGAAACTGCTCTATCAACTCCAAGGTTGTGAACTCCTGAGCATTTTCCATTCTAAATATATATTCACAGATTTTCTAACTCTTCTCCTCTAATTCTGACTTACTTGGGGCAAAGGGAATGTCAAGTCATTGTTCTGGATGAGAGAGGGAAGATTGTTTTGTAGCACATATTTGCATACACATTGGATTCATTTTCCAATTTTCTGTTTGAAATACTGAATCCCTGACACTAACCCATACCCTACTAAACTCTGACTACTAATCCTAATATAATGGAGAAAAATAACCCAAACAGAATAGAAATACAAGCATTTCAGAAGAAGCATGGTGTATAGTTGGAATTACCTTTTGCATGATATAAGGTAGGAGTTATAAATCTAGTCAATTATTTGTTGAAATAATTTTCCATGTGTTTTTAAAGTTAAGAAAAATGTGAATTCCTGTCTCCCTTTCTCTGTAGCCTATTAAGCAAATGTATTTTTATATGCACAAATAGAATCCTACCTGGTTTCACATATACATTCTTGTGAGGTGGCTGACTTGGCAGATACAAATTGTGAGAAGAGATCACTCCTCCTAAACGCTGTTTTAACTGAAAATTGAACCCATGGGTGAGCTTCCTAGATGAACAACACTATACACATATTCATGTTCAGTAAAATGAATATTTTGGGATATGCGGATGAGTTATTTTTCATGATGAATTTCAATTGGCATATATATTGCTACATTATAATGTGTGTGTTTGTGTGTCTATATATACATTATATTTATATATATATATATATATATATATATATATATATATATATATATATATTCTCCAGATTTACCAAAATATGAAATATATGTGTCTTCTTATACACCGCGTGAATTCATTCATATTCATATATGTGGATTTATAATCAAATTTAAAAAGTTTATTCTCAGAAATATACATCCACTGAAATAAATATTTGTTTCCTAGTACTGAAAACTAACTTCAGGGAAGGGTGCTTACAAATCCTAATATTTCTACAGTAACTGACCAAGTTTAACATCAATGCAAGTAGATTCCTATTGGATATGGTGTGTTTATTAAAGTTCATTTTAATCAAACCTGGTACGTTATTATTTCTTCAGTTTATAGACATCATAAATTATATCCTTTCATTCACAAGTTCACAAATTTATAAACATTTGGTTCACTTTCAATCACTTCCTCCTTCAGAACACTTATATTTCTCCATGTTTCTTGACTGGTCTTTTCACTAGACTTCTTTCTAAAGACATTATTTTCGATTCCATAATCATTTTTGAAGCAAAACTCACACACTATTTATGATAAACGGTAACCCTAATATAACCATTAGATATATAAGTGGTTGGAATGAATGTATGTATATCAATAAATGATTTCCTCTATTTTTTCAGATATCAATACAATCCATTATTTAAATTTGGAACCAGTCATATAATTTATTCACAGTATGGTCTATTAATGCATCATCTCTATATTCATCAACACAGGGTAAGCCGATTAGTATCCCCAGTACTAATTTATACCTTTTCAAAATATTTCCCCCAGAAATGGTGGAAGAAATACTCATGTCACCTGATCTTCATATACATATTAACACAGTAATATTCTGGACACAAAATGCGAAGGTCACCCTTATGATTGTACCAAAGCCTCAATGGAATGTGAACATGGATTACTAAATATATCCATGTCCAGGTTGCCTAATGCTCTCAAATGTCAATCTTATTGGTGACTACAAATTGGTTTCTTCTTAAGATTATGTATTCAACCTCAACCCTGTTGAAAATGTCTAATCCTATCACGTTATACTTTGCCTGATTTCCTAATGTCTCTATTGATGTCTGCTTTCCTACATATTTTCCCCAGTTCATCATTGTGCCTGACTCTTCACATATGGTGTCATTTATATTCACTCTCTAACCAAAACCCTATTGCTAAAGTACATTTGGTCCAAATCCTAGACTCACTCTTCCTTCTAAACCTACTGACTATCTTCCTAATCCTACACACAATCCCTTTTTGACTGGATGATCTCTTCTACATTTAATCATCTGAGGTACAGGGTCTTATGCCATTGTATATCAATTTAACTGAGACCTCGGTGCAAAACATAACTCAAGCTAAGGATCCCAATCAAGGGTCCAAATCCTCCTGGGCTTCAAATATTACCTAGATTTCTGTTTTCATACTTATGTTCTACCTCTATATTCTTATAAATATCGCTGGTTCCCAATACCATTATTCATCCAGCAGAATGATTTCCAACCCAAATCGAACATGCTATTAATCCTAACCATACAATGTTCTTTCAATCTCACTTTACAGAAGAGCAGGGACAAAGTTGGTATTACAATACAGGAAGTTAGGAGATCTTCCAACTGCTGAGTACCTCAAAATCCATGCAGAAATGGTCCCTGGAGAAGATGCAGGCAGCTATGAAGGACCTGAGAGAACAAAAGTCATATTCCATGGCAAAAAACATGGTCAGGATGAAAAGATGTGTCTGAGTCAGCCTCTCGATTCTTTATGTAGGGAAGATGGACCAAACCAGGCCTGTGTGGAGAGCTGTTCCCAGGTAACTATGGTTTCTATACCATTCTAACATGAGAAAGTATCACAGGAAGTAGGGCAGCCTCCATGTCAGGAGACAATAGGAAGAAACTGTTAGGACAAAGTGGTGGCCAAGACAGTGACCTCATTCATTTTCTGAAGGTAGTGACCTCACCTCACTTCCTTGGTGATGGAGCTCTCTGAATTTTGTGATCCAGGAAGCAAGGCACCCCGAGCCAGGCCCAGTCCCAGTCGCAGTGGGCTCATTTCTTTGGATTTTCCAGGAACAGAGTCAGTCTTTCTTGGTACCTACTGATGTAAGGGTTGCCAAATACCAAGAAAGCTCTGAAGAGGGGTCTTTCCTGAGAGGATAGGAATTGGCTCACCACTGCGTCCTTACAACTTCACAGATTTGACCAAGGAGACCAGATCTGAGACAGAAAGGCCATTTCTGGGGAGCATTGTATGTCCTACCAGTCAGAGGACATTCCAGATAGTCACAGACCTACTTGGAAGAAGGAGGTGCATTAGAGGGTGTTGGTTTGTGTTTGTGGTTTTTTCACATGATCTGAGAATAGGTAAAAAAGGAGGTTTGTTTGGTTTGGAGTGGACTGTTTCTAGTAAGTCATTTGACAAGGAGACTGTTTCTGTGTCTGTGTATCCCATTGTGTTTTTCTTTGTAGATATTAGAAAAGAATATAGCTCATTGGGTGTGTCCTGTCTAGTAGAAAACTTCCCAGTATGCATCCTTCCCAATTAATGAATGGACTGAGGCTTGCCTCATCCATGGGCAACACCTGCTATCTACCTAAGTTCTCATTTTTTTCCTGAATTCTGGCCACTCTCAAGATTAGTATCATGTATTTTTGTACAAGATACGTACCACCTCCAAGCTCTGTGACATGGCCATGTACTGGATAGTTGAAGAGAATGGCGAGCATCTCAGAAAACTCACATATCAGAGTAACCAGGAAAGTCTCCTAGGAGAAACCCTGCTTGGGGGCTTTTGATTACCTATTGTTCTGTTGCTCTGAATGTCAGAAAGGTCTTTGCCTCAGGCCAAACCTTAGTGAAGCCTGAAGAAAAGAGTTTTCAAATGGAAATGAATGGGAATCACCTGTGGCTTTTTACTTTATTGCTTTGGAAAAAGATTTGTCTGAATCAGCCTCTTGGCCCTGTGTGAGCCTGTGGTTTAGATTTTCAGCACCTGATGGGTCTAGAGAAAGATCCCATGTGGGCATTCAAAACCAAAATGGAAAAAAGATCAGTCATTTTGGATGAAGCCTCTCGCCTTCCTCTGTAATATTTCTGACCTCCATCAAGTGAGAATAGGGATCATTTGTGTCAAATGAGTTCTTCAAAGCCCTGCAGAGGCTGGACAATAGGTGCTTGCGTTTTCTCATGACTCCAATTCACACAAAGAATCTATACCCCACAGTCAGTAGGCCTCAAATTTGAGAAGTGGAGCAGTATTAACAGCAGTCCTATATGATCACTTCTGTTTCACAGGAATGTTGTCCAGGCCACCCTGACTTTAGGCAAATGAGGGGCAAGGGAGATTATTTTTGACACTGTCTTGGGCTATGCCCCTGATGGAAACCTCCAGCTAGAGTTTATGATTAGTGTCTATATAAAAGAAGAAGAGGGCCCTGTGGGAGTGTTTTGGTTTTAATTGTCATCATTTGTGTGGCAATTGGAAGAGATGCCTGGGTCCACCTGGGCTTGAACTCTGTTGTGATTCCCCTTAGAGACTGAGTTGTGGAACTGAACTCAGAGAAGTATTGCCATGAATTGTGTTGGGATTTTTGGAGGCCACGCATGAGATTCGCCATTGGAAACTGAGATCTAGGCCCAGGGTGACTTTCCACAGAGCACTGGGAATCTCAGCCAGGATATCACAAGATTTTATTTTGAAAGATTGTCAGCCATAGTTGAGAGTCAAAACACACATGGAATTCACATTGTAGACCTCAATGGGCCTGGCTTCATGTGACCTTTTGCCCACTCTTTGGGAAGCCTTGCCTGTGAAAGTTCTCCAGAGCTTTCATTGAAATGAGATTCCTCACCTTTTAATGGTTCCTGTATAAATTAAATCCCACAGTGCCTCCAACTTCATTATTGAAAAATATCTAGATAAATACCATGAATTTTTTGAAATTACTATGACCAGGTTGCACTGGAGAACTTCTGAATGTCCTGTTCCTGATCATGATTGTACCAGACAGTGCCTTGATTGACTGGGTTTCATGAAAAAAGTGTAGAACATAGATGCCAGAAAGTTGGAGCCTGCAGACTAGTGGGCCTAGAGCAGAGGAGTGTAGGTGTGTGAAAAAAACATTTGTGGTGGGGCCACTTGGATCTGCCATTGGCTTAGAAAGACTTGTGACTGACATGGTACAGCCAGCAGACTCTTCTATGTAAGGGCATCTTGTTATATGGAGAGGATTCCTGCCAAAGGTCAGAATCAGGTTGCTATTGTCAAGTTGAAAAGCTATGTGGGATTGAAGCCTCACTGGTGCATTTTACTAACCCACCACACGTGAGAGTACATCCTCCAGCACTGTGTCCCAGTAGAACTCCTTGTATTTCGTGAAGCCAATACCAAACTCACAGTGCAGCAGTAAAAAACACCACGAAAGTGGATAATGACCAAATGGCTCTACAGACAACACAGTTAGATACTTAGACCCCAGTGGCCAAAGTTTACCTACAAAGAGAGAATTCAGCACTGCTGCCTCATGTTCACTAGAAAACAAAAAACCATGTCATCCAGGTCACATAGATGGAGACCCAGAATTGATGGTCTCACTACAAAGGAAGCTAAAACTACTGACAACAATATATATTTTAACTGCCCGACCTCAGAGGCAGTTTCTCAAAAAGTCATTGGGCCAGCAGAGCTCCATGTTTGTGGAGTGTTTACCCTCTCCCTTTTTGTAACCCGTTCTACCTCCTACAAGTTTGTGAACTCCTGAGCATTTTTCTTTCCACATATGTATTCACAGATTTTCTAACTTTTCTCCACTAATTGTGTCTTATATGGGGCGAAGGTAATGTCAAAGCATTGTTCTGGATGAGAGTGGGATGATTTTTGTGTAGCACATATTTGCATACACATTAGATTCATTTTCATATTTTCCATTTGAAATACTGAATCCCTGACACTAACCCATACCCTACTAGACTCTGACTACTAATCCAAATATGATGGAGAAAAAGAAACTTAACAGAATAGAAATACAGGCCTTTCATAGGAGGCATGGTGTATACTTGGACTTGCCTTCAGCTTTATCAACGGTATGTGTTATAAATATAGTCAACTTTTCATTGTAATACTTCTCCATGAGTTTTTAAAATTAACACATATGTAAATTTCTGTCTCCCTTTCTCTGTAGCCTATTCATCACATGTATTTTTTAATGCATCTTTAGAATTCTACCTGGTATCACATGTACATTCTTGTGAGCTTGATTATTTTGGAAGATACAAATTGTGAGAAGAGATCACTCCCTCTAAATACTGATGGAACTGGAAATTCAACCTATGGGTGAATTTCCTAGATGAACAATATTATGCATAAATAAATGTTCAGTAAAATGAATATTTTTGGATACGTGGATGATATCTATTTTATTATGATTTTCAAATGGCATATATATTGCTACATTTTAATGTCTGTGTATGTGAGTATCTATCTATCTATCTATCTATCTATCTATCTATCTATATAGATATAGATATCTACTCTTTAGATTTTCCAAAATATGAAATATATGTGTCTTATTATACACTTTCTAAATTTACTCATGTGTGTGTATGTGGATTTATAATCAAATTTTCACAAAATAATTCTTAGAAATATTCATCCACCTTAAATACATATTTATTTCCTAGTACTGAAAACTAAATTCAGTGAATGGTGCATACAAATCGTAATATTTCCACAGTGACTGACCCAGTTTCACATCAATGCAAGTAGACACCTATGGGACCATGATGTGTATTTTGAAGTTCATTTTTATTCAACACTGATACATTACTATTTCTGCAGTTTATGGACATAATAGGATATATTATTTCATCCACAATTTCACAAATTTATAGGCATTTAGTTCACTTTCAATCACTTCCTACTTCAGAACACATGTATTCCTCCATGTTTCTTGACTGTTCTTTTAATGAGATTCTTTCCAAACACATTATTTTTGATTTCCATAATCATTTTTGAAGCAAAACTCAGACACTCTTCATGATAAACCATAATGCTAATATTACCATTAGATGTATAACTGGTTAGAATGAATTTATGTATATCAATATAAGATTTCCTATATATTTTCAGATATCAATTCAATCCATTATTTAAAGTTTGAACCAGTTACATTATTTATTCACAGTATGGTCTATTAAGGCATCATCTCTATATTCATAGACCGATGGTATACCTATTTGTATCCCAAATACTAATTTATAAGTCTTTAAAATATTGCTTTAAGAATATTGGAAGAAATACTCTAGCCACCTGATATATATATACATTTCATCACAGTAATATTCCTGACACAAAATGCAACGGACACACTTATGATTGTACCAAAGCCTATATTGAAAGTGAGCATGTATTACTAACAACATCCATGTCCTGATTAACTAATGATCTCAAATATCATTCCTATTGGTGAGTACATATTTGTTTCTTCCTAAGATTAAATATTGAAACTGAACCCTGTTAAAAATGTCTCATCCTATCACTCACTTTGTACTTTGCCTGATTTCCTAATGTCTCTATTGATATCTGATTTCCTACACATTTTCCCCAGTTCATCACTGTGACTGACTCTTGAAATATGCTGACATTTACATTCACTCTCTAACAAAACCCCTATATCTAAAGAACTTTTGGTCCAACTCCTAGACTCACTGAAATGGGTTCTTCAAAGCCCTGCAGAGGGTAGCCCATAGGTGCTTGGGTTTTCTCATGACCCCAATTCACATAAAGAATCTATGCCCCACAGAGAGTAGGCCTCAAATTGGAGAAGTAGAGCAGTATTAATGGCAGGCCTATTTGATCACACCTGATTCACAGGAAGGGTTTCCAGGCCACCCTGAATTTAGGCAAATAAGGGGCAAATGAGCTTATTTTGGACACTGTCTTAGGCTGCGCCCCTCATGGAAACCTCCAGCAAGAAGTTATGATGAGAGTTTATATTGAAGAAGATGAGGGCCATGTGGGAGTGTTTTGGTTTAATTGTGGTCATTTGTGTGGTAGTTGGAAGAGATGACTGGGTCCACATGGGCTTGAACTCTGGAGTGATTCCCCTTAGAGACTGAGTTCTGGAAATGAACTCAGAGAAGTATTTACATGAATTGTGTTGGGATTTTAGGAGGCCACACATGAGAGTTGCCCTTGGAGACTGAGATCTAGGCCCAGGATAGCTTTCCAAAGAGCACTGGGAATCTCAGCCAGGATATCACATGACTTTATTCAGAAAGACGTGGCAGCCATTGTTGAGAGTCAAAACACACATGGACCTCAATTGTAGACCTCAATGGGCCTGGCTTAATGTGACCTTTTGGCCACTCTTTGGGAAGCCTTGCCTCTGAGAGTTCTCCTGAGCTTTAATTGAAATAATCTTCCTCACCATTTCATGGTTCCTGAATAAATTGAAAGCCACAGTGCCTCCAAATTCATCCTTGAAAATTGGCTATATAAATACCATGAATTTTTTAAATTCCCATGAACAGGTGGCACTGGAGAACCTTTGGATATCTGTTGCTGATCACGAGTGTACCAGACATTGCATTGATTGACTGGGTTTCATGAAAATGGTGAGAACAGAGATGCCAGAAAGTTGGAGCCTGCTGACTAGTGGGCCCAGAGCAGTGGTGGGCAGGTGTATGATAAAACATCTGTCGTAGGGACACGTGGTTCTGCCATTGGTTTCCAAATGATTTGTGACTGACATGGTGCAGCCAGCAGAACCTTACAAGTAAAGGGACCTTGTTATATGGAGAGGTTTCAGGGCAATGTTCAGAATCAGGTTGCTATGGACATGGGTGCAAGCTTTTTGGGATAGAAGCCTGGTTGGTGCATTCTCCTGCAGACCCTCATCCACTACACGTGAGAGTACTCCCTCTAGCACTGTGTCCCAGTTTTTCTCCTTGTATTACGTGAAGCCAATACCAAACTCCCAGTGCAGCAGTAAGAAACACCACGAAAAGTGGAGTATGACCAAATGGCTTCACAGATCACATGGTTAGACACTTAGACCCCAGTGTCCTCAGTTTACTAACAAAGGGAAAATTCAGAACTTCTGCCTCATGTTCAATAGCATATAAGGAACCATGTCATCCAGGTCACATAGATGCCGACCCAGGTTTGATGGTCTCAATACAAAGGAAGCTAAAGCTCCTGACAACAACAAATTTTTCAAGGGCCCAAACTCAGAGGCATTTTCTCAACAACTCATTAGGCCACCAGAGTTCCATGTTTGTGGAGTGTTTACCCTGTACCTTACTTTTGGAAATTCCACTACCACCTCCAAGGTTGTGAACTCCTGAGCATTTTCTTTTCCAGATATATATTCACAGACTTTCAAACTCTTCTCCACTAATTGTGTATTACTTGTGGCGAAGGAAATATCAAGGCATTGTTTTGGAGGACAGTGGGAAGATTTTTGTCTAGCAAATATTTGCATACACATTAGATTCATTTTCCTATTTTCCATTAGAAATACTGAATCCCTGTCACTAACCCATACCCTACTAGACTCTGACTACTAATCTTAATATGATGTAGAAAAAGAAACCTAACAGAATAGAAATACAGGCCGTTCATAGGAGGCATGGTGTATACTAGGACTTGCCTTCTGCTTTATCAAGTGAATGTGTTATAAATCTAGTCAACTTTTCATTGTAATACTTCTCCATGAGTTTTTAAAGTTAACACATATGTACATTTCTGTCTCCCTTTCTCTGTACCCTATTCATCTCATGAAATTTATTATGCATATTTAGTATCCTACCTGCTATCACACGTACATTCTTGTGAGCTTGCTGTTTTAGGAAGATACAAATTGTGAGAAGAGATCACTCCCCCTAAATACTGATGGAACTGAAAATTCAACATATGGGTGAATTTCCTAGATGAACAGCATTATACATAAATCCATGCTCAGTAAAAAGAATAGTTTTGGATATGAGGATGATATATATTTCATGATGAATTTTGATTGGCATACATATTACTACATTTTAATGTCTGTGTTTGTATCTTTATATATATATATATATATATATATATATATATATATATATATATATATATATTATTTTTTTTTCTCCAGATTATTCAAAATATGAAATATATGTGTCTTATTTTACACTCACTAATTTAACTCATGTTCCTATATGTGGATTTATAATCAAATTTTCACAAAATTATTCTCAGAAATATTCATCCACATGAAATACATATTTATTTCCCAGTACTGAAAACTAACTTCGGTGAAAGGTGCTTACAAATCCTAATATTTGTACAGTAACTGACCCAGTTTAACATCAATGCAAGTAAAATCCTATGGGACATGATGTGTATTTTGAAGTTCATTTTTATTCAACACTGGTACATTACTATTTCTTCAGTTTATGGACATTATGAGATAATGCTTTTCATCCACAAGTTAACAAATCTGTACGCATTTGGTTCACTTGCAATTACTTCCTGCTTCAGAATATATGTATTCCTCCATGTTTCTTGACTGTACTTTTCATGAGATTATTTCCAAACACATTATTTTCGATTTCCATAATCATTTTTGAAGCAAAACTCCCACACTCTTTATGATAAACCATAATGCTAAAATTACCATTAGATGTATAACTGGTTAGAATGAACTTATGTATATCAATATAAGATTTCCTATATATTTTCAGATATCAATTCAATCCATTATTTAAAGTTTGATCAAGTTATATTATTTATTTACAGTATGGTCTATTAAGGCATCATCTTTATAATCATAGGCACAGGGTACACGTACTTGTGTCCCCAATACTAATTTATAAGTCTTAAAATGTTGCTTTCAGAAATGTTTGAAGAAATACTGTAGTCACCTGATATACATTTACATTTCATCACAGTAATATTCCTGACAAAAAATGCAACGGACACCCTTATGATTGTACCAAAGCCTAAATTTAATGTGAGCATGTATTACTAACAACATCCATGTCCTGATTAACTAATGATCTCAAATATCATTCCTATTGGTGACTACATATTTGTTTCTTCCTAAGATTATATATTCAAACTCAACCCTGTTAAAAACGTCTTATCCTATTACTCACTTTGTACTTTCCCTGATTTCCTAATGTCTCTATTGATATCTGCTTTCCTACACATTTTCCCCAGTTCATCACTGTGACTGACTCTTCACATATGCTGACATTTGCATTCACTCTCTAACCAAAACCCTATATCTAAATAACTTTTGGAACTATCCCTTTTTGTCTGGAGGATCTCTTCCTCATTCAGTCATCCAAGGTACAAGGTCCTATGCCATTGTATAACGATTTATTTGAGACAACTTTGCGGAAATAATTCAAAGCTAAGTATCCCAATCAAGGGCCCAGTGTTCATCTGGGTTTCAAATCTTTCCTAGATTTCTGTATTCATACTTATATTACACCTATATATGCTTGTAAATATCGGAGGTCCCCAATACCATTATTCATCTCGCAGAATGATTCCTAACCCAAATTGAACATGTTATTAACCCTAACCATGCACTGTTCCCTCAATTTAACTTTACAAAGACCAGGGACAGAGTTGGTGTTATAATACAGGTAGGTAGGGGATCTTCCACCTGTTGAGAACCTCAAGTTCCATGCAGAAATAAACCCTGAAGAAGATGTAGGCAGCTATGAAGGACCTGAGAGAGCAACAGTAATCTTCCTTGGTAAAATACCTGGTCAGGATGAAGCGATGTGTCTGAATAAGCCTCTCTTTTCTTAAAGTAGAGAAGATGGACCAAACCAGGTCTGTGTGGAGAGCTGTTAACATGTGCCTATGGTTGATATACCATTCTATCTTGTGAATGTGACACAGGAAGTAGGGGAAGCCTCTCTCTCGTGGGACCCTTGGAAGCAAATGTTAGGATAAAGTGGTTACCAAGGTAGTGACCTCATTCAGTTCCTGAAGGAAGTGACCTACCTCACTTCCTTGGTGATGGAACTCTCTGAACTTGGGATCCAGGAAGCCAGGCACTCAGAGCCAGTCCCAGTCCCAGTCCCAGTGGGTTCACTTGTTTGGATTTACCAAGGACAGAGTCAGTCTTTTTGGTACATACTGATGTGTGGATGGCTAAATGCCAGGAAAGCTCTGAAGAGGGGCCTTTCCTGAGAAAGCAGGTAGTGACTCACTGATTGATGCTGAAAACTTTACAGAGTTGGTAAAGGAGACCTGATCTGAGACAGGACAGTCCATTTCGAGGGAGCAGAGTAAGGCCCATCAGTCTGAGGACACTCTGGATAGTCACAGACCTACTTGGGGGAAGGAGGTGCCTTTGTGGGTGTGGGTGTGAATTTGTGTTTTTTTATCATGTTCTGAGAATAGGTAGGAAAGGCAGTATGTTTGGTTTGGAGTGGACTGTTTTTAGTAAGTCATTTGACAAGGCGAGTGTTTTTAGGTCTGTGTATCCCACTGTTTTCGTGGTTGTAGACAACACCTACTTCTTTCCTTAGTTCCTGTTTTCTTCCTGAATTCTGGCCACTCTCCAGAATAGGCTCATGTTTTTTTGTCCAAGATATGGACCTCCGTCGAGTTCTGTGACATGGCCATGTACTGGATAGATGAAGGGAATTGGGAGCATCTCTGAAAACTCGGATATCAGTGTGACCAGTAAAGTCTCAGTAGAGAAACCCTGCTTTGTGCCTTTTGCTTACCTACTGTTCTGTTGACCTGAATGTCAGGAAGGTCTTTTCCTCAGGCCACCAGTTTGTGAAGCCTGAAGAAAAGTGCTTTCAATTGGAAATGAATGAGCATCACCTGTGGCTCTTTGCTTAATTGCTTTGGAAAGGGATGTGTCTGAATCATCCTTTCGGCTCTGAGAGAGGCTGTGGCTTTGATTATCAGCACCTGATGGATCTAAAGAAAGATCCCATGTGTGCATCCAAAACCAAAATGGCAAAAAGATCAGTCATTGTGGATGAAGTCTCTTGCTTCCTCTGTTAGGTTCCTGACCTCCATTAAGTAAGTATAGGGATCCTTTGAGACAAATGAGTTCTTCAAAGCCCTGCAGCAGTGCTTGGGTTCTCACATGACTCCAAATCACATAAAGAATCTATACCTCACAGTCAGTAGGCTTCAAAATGAAGAAACAGAGCAGTATTACTGGCAGGCCTATTTGATCAATCCTGGTTTACAGGAAGGGTGTCCAGGAAACCCTGACTTTAGGAAAATGAGGGGCAAGGGAACTTATTTTGGACACTGTCTTGGGCTGCGCCCCTTATGGAAACCTCCAGCCAGAGGTTATGATGAATGTCTACATGGAAGAATATGAGGGCCATGTGGGAGTATTTTGGTTTTAATTGAACATATTGTTAACCCTAACCATACACTGTTCCCTCAATCTAAGTGTTCAGAAAAGCAGGGAAAGATTTGGTCTTACAATACAGGAATGCAGGGGATCTTCCACCTGCTGAAAACTTCAAAGTTCCATGCAGAAATGAACCCTGGAGAAGATGTAGGCAGCTATGAAGGATCTGAGAGAGCAAAAGGCATCTTCCATGGCAAACAGCCTGGTCAGGATGAAGGGTTGTGTCTGAATCAGATTCTCTCTTCTTAATGTAGAGGAGAGGCCTGTGTGGAGAGCTGTTCAGAGGTGACTATTGTTTCTTTACCATTCTAACTTGTGAAAGTGTCACAGGAAGTAGGGACATCCTCCATGTTATGAGACCTTAGGAAGCAAATGTTAGGACAAGTTGGTTGCCAAGGCAGTGACCTCACTCAGTTACTAAAGGAAGTGACCTCACCTCACATCCTTGTTGATGGAACTCTCCAAATTTGGGTTCCAGGAATCTAGGCACCCAGGCCCAGTCCCAGCACCAGTTCCAGTGTTCTTACTTGTTTGGATTTTCCAAGGACAGAGTCAGTCTTTTGTGGTACCTACTTATGTGAGAATGGCCAAATTCCAGAAAAATTCTGAAGAGGGGCCCTTCCGGAGAAAACAGATAGAGGCTCACTGCTGGCTCCTGACAACTTCACAGAGTTGACCAAGGAGTCCAGATCTGAGACAGGACAGACCATTTCTGGGGAACATAGTATGGCCCTCCAGTCAGAGGACACTCTGGATAGTTCCAGACCCACTTGGGGGAAGGAGGTGCCTTTGTGGTTGTGGGTGTGGGTTTGTGGTTTTTTCTTTTGTTCTGAGAATAGTTAGGAAAGGGGGTGTGTTTGGTTTGGAGTGGACTGTTTCTAGTTAGTCCTTTGACAAGGCGAGTGTTTTTAGGTCTGTGTATCCCACTGTTTTCGTGGTTGTAGACATTAGAAAAGATAATGCCTCAATGGGTGTATCCTCTCAAGGAGAAAACTTCCCAGCATTCATCCGGCACAATTTATGAATGGAGTGTGGCTTGCCTTATCAATGGGCAACACCAACTATCTTCCTACGTTCCTGTTTTCTTCCTGAATTCTGGCCACTCTCCAGAATAGGCTCATGATTTTGTGTCAAATATATGTACCACTTCCAAGCTCTGTGACATGGCCATGTACTGGTAGCTGAAGGGAATGGCAAGCATCTCAGAAAACTCAGATATCAGTGTAGCCAGTAAAGTCTCAGTGGAGAAACCCTGCTTTGGGCCTTTTGATTACCTATTGTTATGTTGCCCTGAATATCAGGAAAGTCTTTGTCTCAGGCCACCCCTTTGTGAAGCCTGAAGAAAACAGTTTTCACATGGAAATGAATGGGCATTACCTTTGAGTTTACAATAAAACCTTCACAGATTTGGCTATCATTAAGTTAAAAATACTTTTAGATTGTATCTCAGTGTAAAAAGTAACATGGAACTGTACATATCTTATTGATAACAAGTCCAATTATAGAACACAAATGATATACATAAATCTCCAACACTCCAACATGTTTTTCTTTTAAGCCTAGAATTACCATACAACCTTAGAACACCAGCTTGATACAATGGTCTTTGCAAGCTTCTACCTTACAGACTTGTATACCTGGAAGATATGAACACATTAACACCACAATTACATTGATGTTTTTGTATTAAACAAGTTTAGATTTTAAAGAAATAACATGGCACAATTTTATAAAAACAGTACTTGTTTTACCAGCTGTTTAATTTTTTAAGATTACTTGCTCAAAACTTACACATATAACCAAGTTACACACACCTTTTTTTATTATTTACTTAAACCCTTTTAATTACTTAATCATATAGACTCTCTTATCCAGAAACACGTTTTTCCTCTATTATATCTATATCTAGAACCTTTTAGTTTCTCTTTTCCATCTACTAACCTCTTTCTGTTCACATTTCAATACAATGCTTTTCAATTTCTGAATTTAAGCAGATTATTTTATAGACATCTACATTTTATTAGGGCCTTTTTGAAAACCTAGAAAACTTATTGGCCTAATTTTAAAGACATCTTTATTTTTATCTGTTTACCCAATTTGAATTAAAACATATGAATCACGTGAATCAAAGACATTTGGATACATTTTTAAATTTTTCATGAGCGCTCCTCATCTGTCAATTGTCATATCCCTGCATGATATATGGACATACACACATACAGACATACCAACATACAACACGTAACACAAATGTAACACATAACACAATAGTAAAGGCCTTGTAGCTTTTTTCAGGTGAAATCTCCATTGCAATGCTGAAAACTCCAGAGTCGATCAAAAATAGAACTGATCAGAAAACATTAACCCATCAGCAGAATCAAGATCATGAGCTCAAAAAAAAAAAAATTACAGAATCTAAGAAAAGCAAAAGTCCTAAAAATGATGACTGGCCAGTAATTAGTAAATACCATATTATATACTTTTTTGGTTAGGTCTAGTTTGAGTTCAGGTAAAAAGACACATTTACTCTTTTTATCTGTCTCCTGCTGAGTGCTGCAGGCTTCTTTTATTTGCATATCAAAGTAAGTCCTGGCTGAGGTCTGGAAAACTGGAAAGACTGGAATTCTGAGAAGAAACCTCACGCCTAAGGCATTTATCTATAAGTCATAATTTCCAGGTTTGGATGTTGAAAATTTTGATGCAAGTTTAAGATGTAATTCTCAAAATTTTATTTCTTTAGATTTTTCTATACTAGAAAAACTTGCTCACACAAAACTGAAAATAGGATCATTTTTTGATAATATTAATGCCACCATCAGAAGAAGTTTCTATAGGATCATTAAGCCCCTTTCTTTGTTATGAAGTTTCTAATAGTATTAAGTTAAATTAAATTGGCTGAAAAATTTTTAAAAAGAACCACATGCTACCATGTGTATCCGAAATTAAGCTTTAAAAATTTCCAAGACTGTTGCTAATTAATGTCATTTCAATAAGCCAGACCAACGTTTTAATTTAGTACCATTTTTTAAAATCTTACACACTGATGGGAATAGATACCATATCATAATTTATTATCTCTTCCCAAGTTAATGCACTGATATATCTAGTGAAATTTTTTCAGGCTGTCTAGTTCAAAATTAAAACTCTTTATTTTTTTTTTACCCTAAGTATTTAAGTTTCCTAGCATGAACTACCTGAAATCAAACTAAACGATTGTTTAAACCCAACTTTTAACTGTAAGATAGTGCAATGCTTTAGAAACCCATTTAGATACCAGATGGTTAAAATAAAAAAAATCATTTCTAGATACACATTCACCCTAGATCATCCCCAAGAAACAATCTATAATATCAACATATTAATGCATTCATTGTCCCTTTTGTTAAGTAAACAGAGGTGGAGAAATCCTTAAAGTGCACGTAAGGAATAAGGGAGTTCTCCACAGCAAAATGGATCTGGCAGCTGCTGGGAGTCCCTTAGCCTCACCATTTACTTACAGGATTAGTTCCTCTGGTTTGCTTTGACCCCAGGCACCAGGCATATTCTATGTCTCCCAACTTTGCAGTAGTCAGCTCCCAAAAATTTCATTCTCTGCTTCAGTTGTTTTGAGTGCTAGGCTTCCCCAAGAGGGCAGAGTGGGGTTTATTTAAAGTCCCCTCTGGGGTGTCAAAATTTATGACTGAAGGCTTGGTTCCCATCCCAAAGCCAATTAATGCCAATTTAATAATGAGGACAGGGTTTTGAGAAAAGTTTAAGCGAGATATCAAAGTTCTTAGACCCCAGACATTTCCCTCTGCAGTGGGCATGCTCAATCCAACTACGGGAAGAAAAGAAATCACTGCTTCCGTAATGTTGCTTAACAAAGGGGAGTAAAGTTTATCAAAGTTCTTTAAAGCACAGCTAAGAGAGGTGAAAAGGTGAGAACAGAAAAACTGGCGGTTCTATTGACTTTTGGTCCCTCACAGGAGAAGCATTAGTTTAAAATTTAGCTAAAGTAACTTCCACATATGTAATGCAGGTTGGAACTCGGGACTCTGCATCGGACCAAACAATGCCATCACATTTAACAGAAACACAGATAAAATGACACACAAAGACCATCATGCAGCTCCCGTTTGTTCACAACCCCAAGATCTACAATCTTGTGACTCAGAGAGAATGGAGGGAAGAGGGGGAGGAGTAGAAGGTTTGAGTGATAGGATCCTGGGTGAAGGGGTCGGATTGGAGGCAGGGACCAGGAATGGCTTCAAGGAAAGAGGCATGGAATGGCTTTGTCCCATAATGAGAGTTTCTCAAACAGAGACAAGGACAATACAAACGTGACACAAACATGTACACACAGTTAACATTTAATACGAGTTCAGAAGTAAAGATTAGAACCTAGTAACTGTCAAAACCTGATGGGTTAGACCACAAAGACAGACAGTGAATTCAAACTGAGAGAAAAAAGTAGTCAGCAAGATATGATGGGTTGCCAGCAGAGTCACCTAATGTGGGCTCATTCGTCCCTCCTCACCTAATGAGAGCACATCCGTCACTCCCCGAGTCCTCCAAGGCATCCCTTGCAAGGACATGGCCTGTGGCTTTAGGACACGTTTGTCCACCACTGACAGGGGGAACTTACATTCTCCGCTGGAAGCCACTCTGCCAACCCAAACCAAAAACGGAAAAATGGAACCTGAACAAAAAGCTCTGAGTTATCACAAGGAAAAATGAAAAGAAGCGCCTTACTTACCTCCAGAGGGGTCTGTTGGTGTGTCCTTGTCCTATGCTGCGTGATTCCTGGCCAACGCACCAAATGTAAGGGTCCGGTGAACGTCGGAGGAAGAGACCACCAAGAGAACGCGGCTCATGCAACAGAAAAAGGCGTTCATTGAGGATCCAATCCAGCATGCTGGGGCTACGTGCTCACTCAAGAAGGGAGAGCAGCCCAGAGCCCCGAGCAGGGGTTGAGCAGTGCTTAAGTACACTTTTTGGGGAGGGCGGGACTTTACATATATCACAGTCTCCTTTAAGAAATCAACATACACCGCAGAAAAATCAAACAACAATTCCTAAACATGATTAGTTCATTCATTGGCAGGAACAGGTCAGGCGGGAGTGACAGGTGAGTTCTAAAGCGAGGTACACATTCAAACAGATTGGTTTAGGCCTTGCGATGCCTATGTGCCAGGCCACACAGGGTCCTAGGTTATTAAACAACCAGGCGGTCAGGGGGAATATTTACTGGGCAGTCCGGAATTGTACTACAAGCTACAGGAATTTCAGGTTTTGCATGTAGCATAGGAACTTAACAATACCTGGTCCTTTACATTTTAACTCAGGCCTTGCAGCTTAGAAACTTTACAAAACCCGGTCTTTTACACTTCAACTTTTACACTTTAATTTCAATTTATTTTACCCTTTCAGATCACTCCTGGTGCACAAGAAGGGTGTCCAAGCCACCCTGAATTTAGGCAAATGAGTGGCAAGGGAGCTTATTTGGGACACTGTCTTGGGCTGTGCCCCTCATGGAAACCTCCAGCCAGATGTTATGATGAGTGCCTTTATAGAAGAAGAGGAGGGCCATGTGAGAGTGTTTTGGTATTAATTGTGGTCATTTGTCTGACAGTTGGAAGAGATGACTGGGTCCACCTGGGCTTGAATTCTTGTGTGATTCCCCTTAGAGACTAACTTCTGGAACTGAACTCAAAGAAGTATTGCCATGAATTGTGGTGATATTTTAAGAGGTCAAGCATGAGAGTCGCCCTTGGAAACTAAGACCAAGGCCGAGGGTGGCTTTCCACAGAGCACTGGGAATTTGAGCAAAGATATCCCATGATTTTATTCTTAAAGACTTGGTAGCCATAGTTGAGAGTCAAAACACACATGGACCTCACATTGTAGACCTCAATGGGCCTGGCTATATCTAACCTTTTGGTCACTCTTTGGGAAGCCTTGCCTATGAGAGTTCTCCAGAGTTCCATTGAAATGAGCTTCCTCAACATTTAATGGTTCTTGAAACCCACAGTGCATACAAACACAATAGAAATACAAGCAGTTCAGAAGAGGCATGGTGTATAGTTGGACTTGCCTTTTGCATTATGTAGGGTAGGTGTTATAAATCTAGTTAATTTTTAATTGAAATAGTTCTCCTTGTGTTTTTAAAGTTAATAAATATGTGAATTCCTGTATCCTTTTCTCTGTAGCCTATTCATCACATGTATTTTTATATAAACATATTGAATCCTACCTGGTATCACATATACATTCTTGTGAGGTGGCTGACATGGCAGATACAAATTATGACAAGAGATCACTCCTCCTAAACGCTATTGGATCATAAAATTCAGCCTAAGGGTAACCTTTCTAGTTGAACAACATTATTCATAAATCCATGTTCAGTAAAATTAATATTTTTGGATCTGTGGACGATATATATTTCATCATGAATTTCAATTGGCATATATATTGCCACTTTATAATGTCTGTGTGTGTTTTGCTCTTTGCTTAATTGCTTTGGAAAGAGATGTGTCTGAATCAGCCTCTTGGCCCTGTGTGAGGCTGTGGCTTAGATTCTCAGCACCTGATGGATCTAAAGAAAGATCCCATGGGTGCATCCAAAACCAAAATGGCCAAAAGAGCAGTTATTGTGGATGAAGACTCTCACCTTCCTCTCTAATGGCCGTGACATCCATCAAGTGAAAATAGGGATCCTTTGGGTCAAATGAGTTCTTTAAAGCCCTACAGAGTTTAGCCCATAGGTGCTTGGGTTTTCACATGAATCCAATTTACATAAAGAATCTAAACCCCACAGTCATTTGGCCTCAAATTGAAGAAGATAAGGGGCATGTGGGAGCATTTTGTTTTGAATTGTGGTAATTTGTTTGGCACTTGGAACAGATGACTGGGTCCACCTGGGCTTGAACTCTGGTATGATTCTCCTTAGAGACTGAATTCTGGAAGTGACATCAGAGAAGTATTGTCATGAATTGTGTTTGGATTTTACTAGGCCATGCAACCTAGATCTCAGGTATTAATTGTGGTGCAGGGAGATCTAGGTGCAGGGTGGCTTTGCCCAGAGCACTGGGAATCTCAGCCTGGATATCACATGATTTTATTCTGAAATTCTTTAAAGCCACAGTTGAGAGTCAAAACACACATGGACCTCACATTGTAGACCTCAATGGGCCTGACTTCATGTGACCTTTTGGCCACTCTTTGGGAAGACTTGCCTGTGAGTGTTCTCAAGATCTTTCATTGAAATGAGCTTCTTCAACATTTAATGGTTCCTGAATGAATTGAAACCCACAGAGCCTCCAACTTTATCCTCAAAAAATGGCTTGATAAATACCATGAAACTTTTGAAATTCCCATAACCAGGTGGCACTGGAAAACTTTTGGATGTCCTGTTGCTGATCATGAGTGTATCTCACTGTGCCTTGACTGACTGGGTTTCATGAAAATTGTGTAGAACAGTGATGCCAGTATGTTGGAGCCTGTTCATTAGTGGGACTAGAGCATAGGTGTGAAGGTGTGTGATAAAACATGTGTGTTGGGGCATGTGGATCTGCCATTGGCTTCCAATTGCCTTGTGACTGACAGAGTACAGCCAGCAGACCCTTATATGTAAAGGCATCTTGTTATATGGATAGGTTTCTGGGCAATGTTCAGAATCAGGTTGCTATGGACAAAGGGGCAACCTATGTGGGACAGAATCCTGGTTGGTGCATTCTCATGCAGACTGTGTCCCTCCACACGTGACAGAACTCCCTCCAGCACTGTGTCCCAGTTGAACTCCTTGTATTTCATGAAGCAAATACCAAACTCCCAGTGCACCAAGGAGTAACACCACGAAAATTGGAGCATGACCAAATGGCTTCACAGTCAACCCGGGGAGACACTTACACCCCAATGGCCATAGTTTAACTACAAAAAGAGTATTCAGCACTGCTGCCTCATTTTCATTGGAAAATTAGAAACAATGTCCTTCAGGTCACATATTTGCACACCCAGATTTGATGGTCACACAACAAAGGAAGCTAAAGCTCCTGACAACAACATGTATTTTAAGAGCCCAACCTCAGAGAGTTTCTCAAGAAGTCTTTACACAAGCAGAGCTCAATGTTTGTGGAGTGTTTACCCTGTCCTTTACTTTTGGAAACTCCTCTACCACCTACAAGTTTGTGAACTCCTGAGCATTTTTTATTCCTGATATGTATTTACAGATTTTCTAACTTTTCTCCTCTAATTGTATCTTACTTGGAACTAAGGTAATGTCAAGGCAATCTTCTGGATGAGAGTGTGAACATTTTTGTGTAGCACATATTTGCATACCAATTAGAGTCATTTTCCATATTTCCATTCGAAATACTGAATCCTTGACACTAACGCATACCCTAATAGACTCTGACTACTACTCCTAATATGATGGAGAAAAATAACACAAACAGAATAGGAATACAAGCAGTTCAGAGGAATCATAGTGTATAGTTGGACTTGTTTTTTGCATGATTAATTGTAGGTGTTATAAATCTAGTCAATTTTTAATTGAAATAGTTCTCCATGTGTTTTTAATGTAAACAAATATGTGAATACCTATCTCCCTTTCTCTGTAGCCTATTCAGCACATGTATTTTTAAATGCACATATAGAACACTACCTGGTATCACACCTACATTTTGTGAGGTGGCTAATTTGGCAAATACAATTTGTGAGAAGTGATCATTCCTGTTAAACTCTGTTGGAACTGAAAATTTAACATAGGGGTGTGTTTCCTAGAAGAACAACATTATACATAAATACATGTTCTAAAAGAAATAATTTTGCATCTGTGGAGGATATATATTTCATGATAAATTTGATTGCTAATTTATTGTCTGTGTGTGTTTTTTTGTATATATATATATATATATATATATATATATATATATATATATATATATATAAATATACATACACTCTCCAGATTTTTCAAAATATGAAATATATGTGTCTTATATACACTCCCTAAATTCATTCATGTTCATGTATATGGATTTATAATCAACTTTTCACAAGATCATTCTCAGAAATATTCATCCACCTGAAATACATATTGTTTCCAGTACTGAAAACTAACTTCAGTTAATGTTGCATACAAATAGTAATAATTCTACAGTAACTGACCCAGTTTAACATCAATGCAAGTACATTCCTATGTGACATGATGTGTATTTTGAAATTCATTTTAATTCAACACTGGTACATTACTATTTCTTCAATTTATGCACATCATAGGATATATATTTCATCCACAAGTTAGCAAACTTATAGGCATTTGTTTCACTTTCAATCACTTCCTGCTTCAGAACACATGGATTCTTCCAGGTTTCTTGACTGGTCTTATAATGAGACTTCTTTCGAAATATATTATTTTTGATTTTTTTATCACTTTTGAAGCAAAACTGACACTCACTTCATGATAAACCATAACTATAATATCACCACTAGATGTATAACTGGTTGGAATGAATGATTTTATAACAATATAGTATTTTTTATATATTCTTTTATATCAGTTTATTCCATTATTTAAAGTGGAACCAGTTATATTATTTATTCACTATATTGTCTATTCATGCATTATCTCTATATTCATAGACACAGGGCACACCTCTTAGTACCCCCAATACTAATTTATTAGTCTTCTAAATATTGCTCCCAGAAATGGTGGAAGAAATACTCATGTCACCTGATCTACATATGCATGTTATCATAGTAATATTCTGGACACAAAATGCAAAAGTCACACGTATGATTGTACCAAAGCCTAAATGGAAACTGAACATGGATTACTAAAAACATCCATATCCAGGTTGCCTAATGCTCTCAAATGTCAATCCTATTGGTGACCACATTTTTGTTTCTTCCTAAGATTATATATTCAACCTCAAAACTATTGGAAATGTCTAGTTTTTTCACTCACTTTATACTTTGCCTGATTTCCTAATGTCTCTATTGATATCTACTTTCCT
This sequence comes from Callospermophilus lateralis, assembly GCF_048772815.1. Lineage (NCBI taxonomy): Eukaryota > Metazoa > Chordata > Mammalia > Rodentia > Sciuridae > Callospermophilus > Callospermophilus lateralis. Next base: position 325,554 of record NW_027512403.1, on the reverse strand, counting down.
ACATATTTTTTCCAGTTCAACATTGTGACTGACCCTTCACATGTGCTGACATTGACATTCACTCTCTAACCGAAACCCTATTGCTAATGAACTTTGGTCCAAATCCTATACTCTATCTTCTTCCGAAACATACTGACTATCTTCCTGATCCTATCGACTATCCCTTTTTGAGTGGATGTACTCTACTACATTCAATCATCTGAGGTACAAGGTCCTATGCCATTGTATATCGATTTTTCTGAAACATGTATGCAGAACATAATTCAAAGCTACGTGTCCCAATCTATTGCCAAATGCACTTCTGAGCTTCAAATCTTACCTAGATTTCTGTTTTCATACTTATATTTAACCACTATATTTCTATATATTGCAGGTTCCCAATAACCTTATTCATCCCGCAGAATGATTCCTAACCCAAATCGAACGTGTTATTAACCCTAACCATACACTGTTGCCTCAATCTAACATTACAAAAGAGCAGGGACAGGGCTATTCTTTCAATTAGGGATGTAGGTTATCTTCCAACTGCTGAGAACCTCAAAGTTCGATGCAGAAATGATCCCTGGAGAAGATGTAGGCAGCTATGAAGGACCTGCATGAGCAAAAGCCATCTTCCATGGCAAACAACCTGGACAGGATGAAGGGATGTGTATGCATCAGACTCTCTCTTCTTAATGTAGAGAAGATGAACCTAAGCAGGCCTGCGTGTAGAGCTGTTCCATGGTGTCTATTTTGATATACCATTCTAACTAGTCAAATTGTCACAGGAAGTAGGGGCACCCTCCAACTCATGGAACCATTGGAAGCAAGTCTTAGGACAAAGTTGTTGCCAAGGCAGTGACCTCATTCAGTTGCAAAGAAAGTGACATACCTCATTTCCTTGGTGATGGAACTCTCTGAAATTGGGATGCAAGAAGCCAGGCACCAAGAGCCAGTCCCAGTCCCAGTCCCAGTGGGCTCACTTGTTTGGATTTACCAAGTACAGAGTCAGGCCTTCTTGGTACCTACTGATGTGAGGATGGCCAAATGCCAGTAGAGCTCTGAAGAGGGGCCTTTCTTGAGACAGCAGGTTGTGGCTAACAGCAGGCTCCTCGCAGAATAACAGAGTTGGCCAAGGAGACAAGATCTGAGACCAGACAGGCCATTTCGAGTGGAACATAGTATGGCCCACCAGTCAGAGGACACTCCAGATAGTTAAAGACCTATTTTTGGGAAGGAGGTGCCTTTTTGGTTGTGGGTGTGAGTTTGCGGTTTTGTTTCATGTTCTGAGAATAGGTAGGAAAGGTGGTTGGTTTGGTTTGGAGTCGACTGTTTCTAGTAAGTCTATAGACAAGGCGAGTGTTTCTATGTCTGTGTAGCCACTGTGTCCGTGGTTTTAGACATTAGAAACGAGAATGCATCAATGGAGGTGTTCTGTCTAGTAGAAAGCTTCACAGCATTCATCCTGCACAATTGATTAATGGACTGTTGCTTGCCTTATGGATGGGAAACACCTACTAACTTCCTAAGTTGCTGTTTTCTTCCTGAATTCTGGCTACTCTCCAGAATAGTATCATGGTTTATTGTCCAAGATATGTACCACCTCCAAACTCTGTGACATGGCCATGTCCTTGATAGCTGAAGGGAATGGGAACATCTCAGAAAACTCAGATATCAGTGTGACCAGTAAAGTCTCAGTGGAGAAACCCTGCTTGGCTCCATTTGCTTATCTATGTTTCTGTTGCCTTGAATGTCAGGAAGGTCTTTGCCTCAGGCCACCCCTTTGTGAAGCGTGAAGAAACAGTTTTCAAATGGAAATGAATGGGCATCACCTGTGGCTCTTTGCTTAATTGCTCTGGAAAGGGATGTGTCTTAGTCAGACACTAGGCCCTGTTTGAGGCTGTGGCTAAGATTCTCAGCTCCTGATAGATCTAAAGAAGATCCCATGTGTGCATCCAAAACCAAAATGGCAAAAAATCTGTCATTGTGGATGAAGTCTCTTGCCTTCTTCTGTTTGGTTCCTGACCTCCATCAAGTGAGAATAGGGATCCTTTGGATCAAATGAGTTCTTCAAAGTCCTGCAGAACTGCTTGGGTTGTCTCATGATGCCAAATCACATAAAGAATCTATACCTGACAGTAAGTAGGCCTCAAATTGGAGAAGCAGAGCAGTATTTATGGCAGGCCGAGAGCAGTTGTGTGCAGGTGTGTGACAATACATCTGTGGTGGGGTCATGTGGATCTTACATTGGCTTCCAAATGGCTTGTGACTGACATGGTGCAGCTAGCAGAACTTTGTATGTAAAGGCATCATGTTACATGGAGAGTTTTCAGGGCAATGTTCAGAATCAAGTTCCTATGGTAAAGGGGGCAAGCAATGGGGGATAGAAGCCTGGTTGGTGCATTCTCCTGCAGACCCTGACACACCATACGTTACAGGACTCCCTCCAGGATTGTGTGCCAGTTTAACTCCTTGTATGTCATGAACCAAATACAAAACACCCACTGCAGCAGCAAGAAACACCACGAAAAGTGGAGGATGACCAAATGATTTCAAAGTCCAGACGGGGAGACACTTATCCCCCATTGGCCACAGTTTAGTTACAAAGAGTGAATTCAGCACTGCTGCCTCATGTTCATTGGACAATAAGAATTCATGTCCTCCAGGTCGCAAAAATGCAGACCCAAGTTTGATGGTCTCACTACAAAGGAAGGTAAAGCTTCTGAAAACAACATATATTTCAAGTACCCAACCTCATTGTCAGTATCTCCAGAAGTGTTTAGGCCAGCAGAGATCCATGTTTGTGGAGTTTTACCCTGTCCCTAAGGTTTGGAAACGTCTCTTCCACCTCAAAGGTTGTGAACTACTGAGCATTTTCCATTCTACGTATGTATTCACAGATTTTCTAACTCTTCTCCTCTAATTGTTTCTTACATGGAGCGTGGTTATTTCAAGCCATTGTTCTGAATGAAAGTGGGAATTTTTTGTGTGTAGCACGTATTTGCATACACATTGGATTCATTTTCCAATTTTCCATTCGAAATACTGAATCCCTGACACGAACCCATACCCTACTAGACTCTGACTACTAATTCTAATATCATGCAGAAAAGTAACACAAACAGAATTGAAATACAAGCAGTTCAGAGGAGGCATGGTGTATAATTGATCTTGCCTTTTGCATGATAAATGTCAGGTGTTATAAATCCAGTCTATTTTTAATTGAAATAGATCTCCATGTGTTTTTAAAGTTAACAAATATGTGAATTCCTGTCTCCCTTTGTCTGTAGCCTATTCAGCACATGTATTTTTATATGCACATATCAAATCCTACCTGGTGTCACACCTACATTCTTGTGAGGTGACTGACTTGGGAGATACAATTTGTGAGAAGACATCACTCCTCCTAAACGCTGTTGGAACTGATAATTCAAATAATGGGTGAGCTTCCTAGTAGAAAAACATTATACATAAATCCCTGTTAAGAAAATTGAATATTTTTGGATCTGTGATTGATGTATATTTTATAGTGAATTTAGATTTGCATATATGTTGCTACATTTTAATATCTGTATGTGTCTGTGTGTGTATACACACACACACACACACACACACACACTCTCTCCAGATTTTTCAAAATATGAAATATATGTATCTTATTTACACTCCCTAAATTCATTTATGTTCAAGTATGTGGATTTATAATCAACTTTTCACAAGATTTTTCTCAGAAATATTTATCCACCTGAAATACATATTTGTTTCCTAGTACTGAAAACTAACTTCAGTGAATGGTACATACAAATCCTGTTGATAGCCACAGCCAAGGGTCTCCAGTAAATACCATATGTACTACTGCACAACCTAAGGCAGGCATGGTCCCTAAGCCACATGCTCGTTGTTTAAACAGAGAGGGGGAGATGTTGAGAGCCACAGCCAAAGGGGCCCCAGGAAACCTCCAGCTGCCAGCAAACTTCCAGCTGCCGGCTGATGATTGGCTCCACAGCGGCCCCAGCAACATCTAGCTGATTGGCTCCTCTGTGGTGATGCTCAATGGGATGTTTCCCTGCCCTTTCAGACAACGGAGCTGCTCATTGGTGGACTTTTTTGGCTCCGCCCATGTGACCCAGCCAATTGGCCTCAAAAGGAGGAGGCTTGTGGTTGAGGGAGAGGCTTGTGGGAAGACTGTGGTGGCAGTTGGGCTCTGAGGGTTTTTCCTGAGAAGCTGTTTTGTTTGGCTTGTGTGGTTCTAAAAATAAAGTTTGTTTCTTTTGACAATTGGCTCCTGAATTGTGCCCAGCCAGACTGATGATAATCATGTAAAATGTTGATTTTAAATCGCATACATGAACTTGAATGAATTTAGGGAGTCTATAATAAGACACATATATTTCATATTTTGGAAAATCTGGAAAATCTGGTATATATATATATATATATATATATATATATATATATATATATATATACACACACACACACACACACAACAATAAAATGTAGCAATATATATGCCAATCGAAATTTATCATGAAATATATATCATCCACATATCTAAAAATATTCATTTTACTGAACATGGATTTATGTATGATGTTGTTCACTAGGAAGCTCACCCATAGTTTGAATTTTCAGTTCCATCAGTATTTAGGGGAAGTGATCTATTCTCATAATTTGTATATTCCAAAGTTAGTGAGATCACAAGAATTTACGTGTGTTACCAGGTAGGAGTCTATATATGCATAAAAATATACATGTTCTAAAGAGGCTACAGAGAAAAGGAGACAGGAATTTACATATGTGTTAACTTTGAAAACTCATGGAGAAATATTACAATGAAAAGTTGACTAGATTTATAACACATATCCTTGATAAAGGAAAAGGAAAATCCAAGTATACACCATGCCTCCTACAAAAGGCCTGTATTTCTATTCTGTTAGGTTTCTTTTTCTCCATCATTTTAGGATAGTAGTCATAGTCTAGTAGGGTATGGGTTAGTGTCAGAAATTCAGTATTGCAAATGGAAAATAGGATAATGTATCCAATGTGTATGCAAATATGTGCTACACAATAATCTTCCCACTCTCACCTAGAACAATGCCTTGACATTACCTTTGCCCCAAGTGAGACACAATTAGAGAAGAAGAGTTAGAAAATCTGTGAATACATATCTGGAATGGAAAATTCTCAGGAGTTCTCAACCTGGGAGCAGGTAGAGGAGTTTCCAGAAGTAAGGGATTGGGTAAACACTCCACAACCATGGAGCTCTGCTGGAAAAAAGACTTCTGGAGAATCTGCCTCTGAGGTGTGGCACTTGAAATATATATTGTTGTCAGGAGCTTTGTCTTCATTTGTAGTGAAACCATCAAAGCTGGGTCTGAATCTATGTGACTTGGAGAACATGGTTTCTTATTTTCCAATGAACCTGAGGCAGCAGTGCTGAATTCTCTCTTTGTAGGTAAACAGAGTCCAGTGGGCCAAAGTGTCTAACCATGTGGACTGTGAAGCCATTTAGTCATCCTCCAATTTTCATGGTGTTTCTTGGTGCTGAACTGGGAGTTTGGTATTTGCTTCAAGAAATACAAGGAGTTCAACTGGGACACAGTGTTGGAGGGAGTTCTGTGACATGTGCTGGGTCAGAGTCTCCAGGAGAACTCACTAACCCGGCTTCTATCCCACATAGCTTGCCCCCTTGACCATAGCAACCTGATTCTGAACATTTCCCTGAAACCTCTCCATATAACAAGATGTCTTTGCATATAAGGGTCTGCTGGGTGCACCATGTTAGCTAAAAGCCATTTGGAAGTCAATGGCAGATCCACATGGCACCACCATAAATATTTTATCACACACCTGCACACCACAACTCTGGGCCAACTACTCCGCAGTCTCCATCTAACCGGCATCTCTGTTCTACACCACTTTCATTATACCCAATCAATCAAGGCACTGTCTGGTACACTAATGATCAGCAACAGGACATCAAAGGTTCTCCAGTGCCACCTCATCATGCGAATTTCAAAAATTTTATGGTATTTATCTAGCCATTTTACAAAGATGAAGTTGGAGGCATTGTGGGTTTCAATTCTTTCAGGAATCATTCAATGTTGAGGAAGCTCATTTCAATGAAAGTTCTGGAGAACTCTCACAGGCAAGGCTTTCCAAAGAGTGGCCAAATAGTCACATGAAGCCAGGCCAATTGAGGTCTACAATGTGAGGTCCATGTGTGTTTTGACTCTCAACTATGTCTGGCAAGTATTTCAAAATAACATCATATGATATTCTGTCTGAGATTCCCAGTGCTCTGTGGAAAGCCACCCCGGGCCTAGATCTCAGTTTCAAAGGGCGACTTTCATGGGTGGCCGCCTAAAATCCCAACACAAATCATGGCAATACTTCTCTGAGGTCAGTTCCAGAACTCAGTCTCTAAGAGGAATCACACCAGAGTTCAAGCCCTGGTGGACCCAGTCATCTTTTCCTACTGCCACATAAATGACCACAATGAAAACCAAAACACTCCCAAATGGCCCTCATCTTCTTCCATATAGACACTCATCATAACCTCTGGCTTGACGTTTCCTTGAGGGGCACAGCCCAAGACAGTGTCCAAAATAATCTCCCTTTCCTCTCATTTGCCTAAAGTCAGGGTGGCCTGGACACCCATTCTGTGAACCATGAGTGATCAAATAACCCTGACTTTAATACTGCTCTGCTTCTCCAATTTGAGGCCTACTGTCTGTGGAGTATAGATTCTTGATGTGAATTGGAGTAATGAAAAAACCCAATAACCCATTGGCTACACTCTGCAGGGTTTTGAAGAACTCATTTGACCCAATAAATCCCTATTCTCATTTTATGGAGGTCAGGAACCTTACAGAGGAAAGTGAGAGACTTCATCCTCAATGACTGCTTTTTGGGCCACTTTGGTTTTTGATGTGCCTTCTGGAATGTTACATATTTTTTTTTTTTTTTGGTTTTAGTGCCTTCTGGAATATTACATAATTTTTTTCTTTAGACATTATTGCCAGAGTTCCTATCTTCATCCCAGTGCAGGTGAAATCAAAGATAATACCAATCTACAGCTTCTGCAATAGCCATCCCTGTACTGCTTGCAGAACTTGCCTGGACACATTGTGAACTCACCTAAATGCATTGTGAACTATCTGTTGGTGCAGCGACTTGTGGTGGTGTTGGGGTATATTTGCTGATGATGTCATCGGTGGTACAATTTTTCCAAAAGGAGCCATCAATTGGCTTGGTGTATCTTCATCCCTTCTGCGTGTCATGATCGTCCAGCTAAAATTTGGGGGGCCAACAGAGGTGAGGCAAAGAACCTCACCCACCCCCGCTGGTACAAAGACCTCTCCACAGGTGTGGCTCTATACTGGACGGGTAGTCAGTGACGGGTAAGATCCAATTGCAATGGTACCAACTTAACGGGTAAAGACCATATGTACTATTGGACAACCTAAGGCAGGCACGGTCCCTAAGCCACATGCGTGTTGTTTAAACAGAGAGGCGAAGATGTTGAGAGCCACAGCCGAAGGGGCCCCAGCAAAATTCCTGCTGCCAGCAAACTTCCAGCTGCCGGCTGATGATTGGCTCACAGCGGCCCCAGCAACACCTAGCTGATTGGCTCCTCTGCGGTGATGCTCAATGGGCTGTTTCCCTGCCCTTTCAGACCACAAAACTGCTCATTGGGGGACTTTTTTGACTCCGCCCACATGACCCAGCCAATCGCCCTCAAGAGCAGGAGTATTGTGGGAGGCGGAGAGAGGCTCCTGTGGGAGGGAGAGGTTTTGGGAAGCCAGTGGTGGCAGTTGGGGCTCTGAAGGTTTTTTCCTGAGAGGCTGTTTTGTTTGGCATGTGTGGTTCTAAAAATAAAGTTAGTTTCTTTTGACAAGTGGCTGCTGATTGTGCCCAGCAAGACTGCGGCATTATCCTAATATTTCTACAATAACTGACCCAGTTTAACATCAATGCAAGTAGATTCCTGTGGGAGAGGACATGATGTGTATTTTGACGTTCATTTTTATGTAACAGTGGTACATTACTATTTCTTCAGTTTACGCACATCATAGTATATATATTTGATCCACAAGTTCACAAATTTATAGGCATTTGTTTCACTTTCAATCACTTTCTGCTTCAAAACACATGTATTCCTCCAGGTTTCTTGACTGGTCTTTTCATGAGACTTCTTTCCAAACACATTATTTCCGATTTCCATAATCACTTTTGAAGCAAAACTCACACATTCTTCATGAAAAACCATAATGCTGATATAACCATTATATATATTACTGGTTGGAATGAAGGATTGTATATCAATGTAAGATTTTCTGTATATTTTCAGATATCAATTCAATCCATTATTTAAAGTTAGAACCAGTTATAATATTTCTTTACAGTATGGTCTATTCATGCATTATCTCTATAATTATAGACACAGTGTACACCATTTTTACCTCCAAAAATAATTGATACGTCTTCAAAATATTGCTCCCAGAAATGGTGGAAGAAATACTCATGTCACCTGATCTACATATACATTTTACCACAGTAATATTCTGCACACAGAAAGAAGAGGTCAAACTTATGTTTGTACCAAAGCCTAAATGAAAAGTGAGCATGGATTACGGAAAAAATCCATGTCCATATTGCCTAATGCTCTCAAAAGTTCATCCTATTGGTGACTACATGTTTGTTTCTTCCTAAGATTATATATTCAAACTCAACCCTGTTGAAAATGTATAATTCTATCACTCACTTTATACTTTGCCTGATATCCTAATGTCAATTGATATCTGCATTCCTACTTTTTTCCCCAGTTCATCCTTTTGACAGACTCTCCACATGTGCTGACAATTACATTCACTCTCTATCCGAAACCCTATTGCTAAAGATCTTTTCATCCAAATCTTATACTCACTCTTCTTTCAAAACCTACCAACAATCTTACTAATCCTACAAATTATTTCTTTTTGACTGGATGTTCTCTTCAACATTCAATCAACCAAGGTACAAGGAATTATGCCATTGTATATTGATTTATCTGAGACATCTGTGCAGAATATAATTCAAAGCTAAGAATCCCAGCCAAGGGTCCAATGCAATTCTGGGCTTCAAATATTACCTAGATGTCTGTTTTCATACTTATATTTCACTTATATTCTTATAAATATCGCACGTTCCCAATACCATAATTCATCCCGCAGAATGATTCCTAACCCAAATGGAACATGTTATTAACCCTGACCATACACTGTTCTCTCAATCTATCTTTACTGAAGAGCAGGGACAGAGTTGGTCTTTCAATACAGAAATTAGGGGATCTTCCACTTGCTGAGAACCTCCAAGGTCATTAAAGAAATGATCCCTGGATTAAATGTAGGCAGCTATGAATGACGTCAGAGAGCAAAAGTCATCTTCCATGACAAACAACCTGGTTAGCATGAAGGGATGTGTCTGAATCAACATTTCTTTTCTTAATGTATAGAAGATGGACCAAACCAGGCCTATCTGGAGAGCTTTTTTTGGGTGCCTATGGTTGATATACCATGCAAACTTGTGAAAGTTTCACTGGAAGAAGGGGCAGCCTCCAACTCATTGGACTTTGGAAGCAACTGTTAGGACAAATTGGTTGACAAGGCAGTAACCTAATTCAGTTCCTGAAGGAAGTTCCTGAAGGAATTCTCTGAATTTGGGATCCATGAAGACAGGTACCCAGAGCCAGTCTCAGTCCCAGTCCCAGTGGGCTCACTTGTTCAGTTTTACCAAGGACAGGGTCAGTCTTTCTTGGTACCTACCTATGTGAGGATGGCCAAAGGCCAGAAGAGCTCTGAAGAGGGACCTTTTCTGAGAAAGCAGGTAGTGGCTCACCGCTGGCTCCTGACAACTTCACAAAGTTGGCCAAAGAGACCAGATCTGAGTCAGGACAGGACATTTCGGGAGAACATTTTATGGCCCACCAGTCAGAGGACACTCTGGATAGTCACAGACCTACTTGGGGGAAGGAGGTGCCTTTGTGGGAGTGGTTGTGGTTTTGTGGTTTTGTCACATGTTCTGAGAATAGGTAGGAAATGTGGTTTGTTTGGTTTGGATTGGACTGTTTCTAGTAAGTCGTTTGACATGTAAGTGTTTCTATGTCTGTGTATCCCACTGTGTCTGTGGTTGTAGACATTAGAAAAGAGAATGAATTAATGGATGTGTCCTGTCTAGTAGAAAGCTTCCCAGCATTCATCCTGCCCAATTGATTAATGGACTGCGGCTTGCCTTCTGGATGGGCAAAACCTTCTATCTTCCTAAGATCCTGTTTTCTTCCTGAATTCTGGCCACTCTCCAGAATAGGCTCATGGTTTTGTGTCCAAGATATATACCACCTCCAAGCTCTGTGACATGGCCATGTACTTGATAGCTGAAGTGAATGTCAAGCATCTCAGAAAACTCAGATATCAGTGTGACCAGGAAAGTCTCAGTGGAGAAACCCTGCTTTGTGTCTTTTGCTTACCTGTTCTTCTGTTGCCCTAAATGTCAGGAAGGTCTTTGCCTCTGGCCACCCCTTTGTGAAGCCTGAAGAAAACAGTTTTCAAATGAAAATGAATGGGCATCACCTGTGGCTCTTTGCTTAATTGCTTTGTAAAAGGATGTGTCTGAATCAGCCTCTTGGTTCTGTGTGAGGTTGTGGCTTAGATTCTCAGCACCTGATGCATCAAAAGATAGATTCCATGTGTGCATTCAAAACAGAAATGGCAAATGAGTCTCTTGCCTTCCTCTATTAGATTCCTGACCTTCATCAAGTAAGAATCAGGATCCTTTAGTTCAAAAGAGTTCTTTGAACCCCTGCAGAAGTGCTTGGGTTTTCTGATGACTCCAAATCACATAAAGAATCTATACCTGACAGTCAGTAGGCCTCAAATTGGAAAAGCATGACAGTATTAACGCCATGCCTATTTGATCAGTTCTGGTTCACAGGAAGGGTGTGTAGGCCACCCTGACTTTCGGCAAATGAGGGGAAAGGGAGCTTATTTTGGACAGTGTCTTGGTCTGCGCCCCTCATGGAAACTTCTAGCCAGAGGTTATGATTAGTGTCTATATGGAAGAACATGAGGGCCATGTGAGAGTGTTTTGGTTTTCATTGTTGTCATTTGTGTGGCGGTGGGAAAAGATGACTGCGTCCACCTGGGTTTCAACTCTTGTGGGATTCCCCTTGGAGACTGAGTTCTGAAACTGACCTTAGAGAAGTATTGCCATGAATTGTGTTGGAATTTTCGGAGGCCACGCATGAGAGTCACCCTTGGAAACTGAGATCTAGGCCCAGGGTGGCTTTCCACAGAGCACTGGGAATCTCAGCGAGGATATCACTTGATTATATTCTGAAAGACTTGGCAGCAATAGTTGAGAGTCAAAACACACATGGACCTCACATTGTAGACCTCAATGTGGCTGGCTTTATGTGACCTTGGGCCACTCTTTCAGAAGACTTGCCTGTGAGAGTTCTCTAGAGCTTCCATTGAAATGAGATTCCTCAATATTTAATGGTTCCTGAATGAATTGAAACCCACAGTAACTCCAACTTCATCCTTGAAAAATGGCTAGAAAATACCATGAAATTTTTGAAATTTCCATGACCAGCTGGCACAGGAAAACCATTTGATGTCCTGTTGCTTATCATGAGTATACAAGACAGTGCCTGGTTTGACTGAGTTTCATGATAATGGTGTAGAAAAGATATGCCAGTAAGTTGGAGCCTGCTGAGTAGTGGGCCAAGAGCAGTAGAGTGTAGGTGTGTGAAAAAACATCTGTGGTGGGGCCACGTGGATCTGCCATTGGCTTATAAATGGTTTGTGACTGACATGGTGCAGCTAGCAGACCTTTGGATGTAAAGGCATCTTGTTGTATGGAGAGGTTTCAGGGCAATGTTCAGAATCATGTTGCTATGGTCAAGGGGGCAACTATGTGTGATAGAAGCCTTCTTGGTACATTCTCCTGCCGATCCTGACCACCACACATGACAGAACTCCCTGCAGCACTGTATCACAGTTAAACTCCTTTATTTCATAAAGTAAATACCAAACTTTCAGTGCAGCATCAAATAACATGATTAAATGTGAAGGATGATCAAATGGCTTCACAGTCCACATGGGGAGACACTTAGCCCCCAGTAGCCCCAGTTTGCCTACAAAGAGAGAATTCAGTACTGCTGCCTCGTGTTCATAGGAAAAAAAAAAAAAAAAACATGTCGTCCAGGTCACATAGATGCAGACTCAGCTTTGATGGTCTCACTACAAAGGAAGCTAAAGCTCCTGACAACAACATATATTTCAAGTGCCCAACCTCAGAGGCATTTTCTCAAGAAGTCTTAAGGCCGACACAGCTCCATGTTTGTGGTATTTACCCTGTCCCTTACTTTTGGAAACTCCTCTACCACCTTCAAGGTTGTGAACTCCTGAGCATTTTCCATTCCAGATATTTATTATGAACTCAAACAACAACAAGTGCTGGCGAGGATGTGGAGAAAAGGGTACACTTGTACATTGCTGGTGGGACTGCAAATTGGTGCAGCCAAATTGGAAAGCAGTATGGAGATTTCTTGTAGAGGTGGGAATGGAACCACCATTTGACCCAGGTATTCCCCTTCTCAGTCTATTCCCTAAAGACCTAAAAAAAATGCTACAGGGACACTGCTACATTGATGTTCATAGCAGCACAATTTACAATAGCAAGACTGTGGAACCAACCTAGATGCACTTCCATAGATGAATGGATAAAAAATGAGGCATTTATACACAATGGAGTATTACTCTGCATTAAAAAATGACAAAATTTTTACAGAGAAATGGATGGCATTAGAGCAGATTATGCTAAGTGAAGCTAGCCAATCCCTAAAACCAAATGCCAAATGTCTTTTTGATATAAAGAGATTAACTAAGAACAGAGTAGGGACGAATAGAATGAGAAGAAAATTAACATTAAACAGGGATGAGAGGAGGAAGGGAAAGGGAGAGAGAAGGGAAATTGCATGGAAATAAAAGGAGACCCTCAGGGTTATACAAAATTACATACAAGAGGAGGTGAGGGAAAGGAAAAAATTATACAAGGGGGAGAAATGAATTACAGTAAAGAGGTAGAGAGAGAAGAGGAGAGGGGAGGTAAGGGGAGGGGGATAGTAGAGGTTAGGAAAGGCAGCAGAATACGACAGACACTAGTATGGCAATATGTAAATCAATGGATGTGTAACTGATGTGATTCTGCAATCTGTTTATGGGGTAAAAATGGGAGTTCATAACCCACTTGAATCACAGTGTGGAATATGATATATCAAGAACTATGTAATGTTTTGAACAAGCATAAATAAAAATTAAAAAAAAGAAAACTAACTTTGGTGAATGGTGCAAAGAAATCCTAATATTTCTACAGTAACTGACACAGTTTAACATCAATGCAAGAAGATTCCTGTGGGACATGATGTGTATTTTGATGTTCATTTTTATTCAGCACTGGTACATTACTATTTCTTCAGTTTATTCACATCATATTATAATATTTCATCCACAAGTAAGGAAATTTATCGTCATTTTTTTCAATTTCAATCACTTCCTGCTTCAGAACTCATGAATTCCTCGGTGTTCCTTGACTGGCATTTTCATGAGACTTCTTTCCAAACACATTATTTTCGATTTCCATAATCACATTTGAAGCAAAACTCACACAAACTTCATGATAAATCGTACCCTAATATTAACATTAGGTGTATAACTGGTTGTCATGAATGATTGCATATCAATATAAGATTTCTTATATATTTTCAGATATCAATTCAATCCATTATTTAAAGTGGAACAAGTTGTATTATTTATTGAAATTAAGGTCTATTCATGCATTATCTGTATATTCATAAAAACAGGGTACACCTCTTTTTACCCCCAATGCTAATTTATACATTTTCAAAATACTGCTCCTAGAAATGGTGGAAGAAAAAATCATGTCATCTGATCTACATATACATTTTATCACAGTAATATTCTGGAAACAAAATGCAAAGGTCCCACTTAGGATTGTACCAAAGCCTAAATGTAAAGTGAACATGGATTACTAACAATATCCATGTCCATGTTGCCTAATGCTCTCAAATGTCAATCCTATTGGTGACCTACATATTTGTTTCTTCCTAAGATTAGATATTCAATCTCAACCTTGTTGAAAATGTCTTATTCTATCACTCACTTTATACTTTGCCTGATTTCCTAATGTCTCTATTGATATCTGCTTTTCTACAAATTTTCCCCAGTTCATCATTGTGTCTGATTTCTTCATATGTGCTGACATTTATATTCACTCACTGCCCGAAAAAAATTGCTAAAGAACTTTTGTTACATATCCTATACTAACTCTACTTGCTAAACATAACGACTATCTTCTTTTTTTTTTTAATTTTTTTTATTGGTTGTTCAAAACATTACAAAGCTCATGGCATATCATCTTCCATACTTTTGATTCAAATGGGTTATCAGCTCCCATTTTTACCCCAAATACAAGTTGCAGAATCACATCGGTTACACATCCACATTTTTACATAATACCATATTAATAACTGCGACTATCTTCTTAATCCTACCGACAATCCCTTTTGACTGGATGTTCTCTTCAGCATTCAATCATCCAAGGTTCAAGTTCCTCTGCCATTGTATATCGATTTATTTGAGACATGTGTGCAGATAGTAATTCAAAGCTAAATATCCCAATCAATTGCCCAATGCCCTTCTGGGATTCAAATCTTACTTTAATTTCTGTTTTCATACATATGATTAACCTCGATATTCTTATAAATATCACAGGTTCCCAATACCATTATTAATCCAGCAGAATGATTCCTAAACCAAATCGAACATGAAATTAACCCTAACTATACACTGTTCACTCAATCTAACTTTACAGAAGAGCAGAGACAGATTGTTCTTACAATACAGGAATGTAGGGGATGCTCTACCTGTTAAGAACCTCAAAGGTCCATGCAGAAATGATCCCTGGAGAAGATGTAGGCAGCAATGAAGGACCTGAGAGACAAAAAGTCATTTTCCATGGCAAACAACCTGGTCAGGATGAAGGGTTTTGTCTGAATCAGCCTCTATCTTCTTACTGTAGAGAAGATGGACCAAACCAGGCTTGTGTGGAGAGCTGTTCTCGGGTGCCTAAGGTTGATATACCATTCTAAGTTGTGAAAGTGCCAAAGGAAGTAGGGGCAGCCTCCATCTCATGGGACCCTTGGAAGCAACTGTTAGGACAAAGTGGTTGCCAAGGCAGTGACCTCATTCAGTTCTTAAAGGAAGTGACCTACCTCACTTCCTTGTTGATGGAACTTTCTGAACTTGGGACCAAGGAAACCAAGCACCAGAGCCAGTCCCAGTCCCAGTCCAAGTGGTCTCATTTGTTTGGAATCACCAAGGACAGAGTCAGTCTTCTTGGTACTGACTGATGTGAGGATGGCCAAATGCCAGGAAAGATATGAACACGGGCCTTTCCTGACTAAGCAGGTAGTGGCTCACCGCTGGCTCCTGACTGCTTTACAGAGTTGTACAAGGAGACCAGATCTGAGACAGGACAGACCATTACCGGGGAACATAGTATGGCAAACCTGTCAGAGGACACTCCGGATAATCACAGCCCTACTTGGGGGAAGGAGGTGTCTTTTTGAGTGTGGGTGTGTGGTTTTGTCTCTGTTCTGAGAATAGGTAGGAAAGGAGGTTTCTTTGGTTTGCAGTGAACTGTTTCTAGTAAGTCGTTTTACAAGGTGAGTGTTTCTATGTCTGTGTATCCCACTGTGTCCGTGGTTGTATACATTAGAAAAGAGAATGCATCAATGCATGTGTCCCCTCTAGTAGAAAGCTTCCCAGCATTCATCCTGCCCAATTAATGAATGGAGTGTGGTTTCCATATCGATAGGCAACACCTACTACCTTATTAAGTCCCTGTTTTCTTTCTGAATTCTGACAACTCTTCAGAATAGGCTCTTGGGTTTGTGTCCAAGATATGTACCACCTCCAATCTCTGTCACATGGCCATGTACTGGATATCTGAAGGGAATGGCCAGCATCTCAGAAAACTCAGATATCAGTGTGACCAGGAAAGTCTCAGTGGAGAAACCCTGCTTTGGGCCTTTTGCTAACCTATTGTTCTGTTGCCTTGAATCTCAGGATGTCTTTGCCTCTGGGCACCCCTTTGGGAAGCCTGAGGAAAACATTTTTCAAATGGAAATGAAGGGCATCACCTGTGTCTCTTTGCTTAATTGCTTTGGAAAAAGATGTGTCTGAATCATCCTCTTGGCCCTGTGTGAGGCTGTGGCTTAGATTCTCAGCACCTGATGGATCAAAAGAAAGATCAAATGTGTGCATCCAAAACCAAAATGGCAAATATTCACTCATTGTGAATGAATTCTTTTACCTTCCTCTGTTAGGATCCTGACTTCCATCAAGTGAGAATAGGAATCCTTTCGGCCAAATGAGTTCTTCAAATCTCTGCAGAGGTGCTTGGATTTTCTCATGACTCAAATTCACATAAAGAATCTAAACCACAGAGTCAGAAGGCCTCAAATTGAAAAAGCCAAGCAGTATTAATGGCAGGCCTATTTGATCATTCCTGGTTTACAGGAAGTGTGTCCAGGCCACCTTGATGTTAGACAAATGAGGGGAACAGGACCTTAATTTGGACACTGACTTGGGCTGTGGACCTCATTGAAAACTCCAGCCAGACGTTATAAGGAGTGTCTATATGGAAAAAGATGAGGACCATGTGGGAGTGTTTTGGTTTTAATTGTGGTCATTTGTGTGGCGGTTGGAAGAGATGACTGTTCCACTGGGCTTGAACTCTGGTGTGATTCCCCTTAGAGACTGAGTTCTTTAACTGACCTCAGAGAAGTATTGCCATGAATTGTGTTGGGATTTTAGGAGGCCACACATGAGAGTCGCCCTTGGAACCTGAGATCTAGGCCCAGGTTGGATTTCCACAGAACATTGGGAATTTCAGCCCGGATATAACATACAATTTTTCTTAAAGACTTGGCAGCCATATTTGAGTTTAAAACACACATGGACCTCATATTGTAGATCTCAATGGGCCTGGCTTCATGTGACATTTTGGCCACCCTTAGGGAAACCTTGCCTGTGAGAGTGCTCCAGAGCTTTCATTGAAATTAGCTTCTTCACCATTTAATGGTTCCTGAATTAATTGAATCCCTCAGAGCCTCAAACTTCATCCGTGAAAAATGGCTAGAAAATTACCATGAAATTTTTGATATTTTCATGATCAGCTGGCACTGGAAATACTTTGGATGTCCTGTTTCTGATCCTGAGTATACCAGACACTGCCTTGATTGACTTTGTTTCATGAAAATGGTGTAGAACAGATATGCCAGTAAGTTGGAGCCTGGTGAGTAGTGGGCCTAGAGCAGTGGTATGCAATTGTGTGATAAAACATCTGTGTTGCGGCCATGTGGATCAGCTTCCAAATGGCTTGTGACTGACATGGTGCAGCCAGCAGACCCATATATGTAAAGGCATCTTGTTATATGGAGAGGATTCACTGCAATGTTCAGAATCATGTTGCTATTCTCAAGGGGGCAATCTACATGGGATAGAACCTTGGTTGGTGCATTCTCCTGAAGACCCTGACTCACCACACCTTAAAGAACTCCCTCCACCACTCTGTCCCATTTTAACTCCTTGTATTTTTTGAAGCAAATACCAAACTCCCAGTGCAGCAGCGAGAAACACCACGAAAAGTGGAGGATGACCAATTGGCTTCACAGTCCACACTGAAAGACACTTAGACCCCAGTGTCCATAGTTTACCTACAAAGAGAGAATTCAGCACTGCTGCCTCATGTTCATTGGATAATAAGAAACCATGTCCTCCAAGTAACATAGATGCAGACCCAGCTTTCATGGTTTCTCTACAAAGGAACTAAATCTCCTCAGAACATCAAATACTTCAAGTGCCCACTCTTAGAGGCAGTTTCTCAAAAAGTATTTAGGCCAGCAGAGCTACATGTTTGTGGAATGTTTACCCTGTCCCTTACTTTTAGAATCTTCTCTACCACCTCCAAAGTTGTAAACTCCAGAGTATTTTCCATTCCAGATATATATTCACAGATTTTCTAACTCTTATCCTCTAATTGTGTCTTACTTGAGGAGAATGTAATGTCAAGGCATTGTTCTGGATGAAAGTGGGAAGATTTTTGTGTAGCACATATTTGCATACACATTGGATTCAATTTCCTATTTTCCATTAGAAATGCTGAATCCCTGAAACTAACATATACCCTATTAGACTCTGACTACTAATCCTAATATGATGGAGAAAAATAACACAAACATAATAGAAATACAAGCAGTTTAGATGAGGTATATTTTATAGTTGGAGTTGCCTTTTGCATGGTATAGTGTAGCAGTTATAAATCTAGTCAATTATTTGTTGAAATAGTTCTCGATGCGTTTTTAAAGTTAACAAATAAGTGAATTCCTGTCCCCCTTTCTCTGTAGCCTATTCAGCACACGTATTTTTTATGCACATATAGAATCCTACCTGGTACCACACGTACATTCTTGTGAGGTGGCTGACTTGGCAGATACAAATTGGAAGAAGAGATCACTCCTCCTAAACGCTGCTTGAACTGGTAATTCAAATGTGAGTGAGCTTCCTAGTTGAACAACATTATACATAAATCCATGTTCAGTAAAATGAATATATTTGGATCTGTGGATGATATACATTTCATGGTGAATTTCGTTTGGCATATATATTGCAATTTTTAATGTCTGTCTCTGTGTGTGTATATAAATATATATATAGATACACTCTCAGGAGTATTCAAAATATGAAATATGTGTCTTATTACACACTTCCTAAATTCATTCATATTTATGTTGTGGATTCATAATCAACTTTTCACAAGATTATTCTCAGAAATATTCATCCACCTGAAATACGTATTTGTTTCTTAGTACTGTTTCCACACCAGATATGCATTCACGGATTTTCAAACTCTTCTACCCTAATTGTGTCTTACTTGAGGTGAAGGTAATGTAAAGGCATTGTTCTGGATGAGAGTGGGAAGATAATTGTGTAGCATATATTTTTATACACATTGGATTCATTTCCTATATACCATTGAAAATACTGAATCCTGACAATAACCCATACACTATACTCTGTCTACTAATCCAAATGATGGAGAAAAACAACCCAAACAGAATAGAAATACAAGCAGTTCAGAGGAGGCGTGGGGTATAGTTGGACTTGCCTTTTTCATGATAAATGGTAGGTGTTATAAATCTAGTCAATTTTTAATTGAAATAGTTCTCCATGTGTTGTTAAAGTTAACAAATATGTAAATGCCTGTCTGCCTTTCTCTGTAGCCTATTCAGCACATGTATTTTTATATGCTTTATAGAATCCTACCTGGTATCACACGTTCATTTTTGTGAGGTGACTGACTTGGCAGATACAAGTTGTGAGAAGAGATCACTACTCTAAACGCTGTTGGAACTGAAAATTCAAACTATGGGTGAGCTTCCTAGTAGAACAACATTATACATAAATCCTTGTTCAGTAAAATAAATATTTTTGCATCTGTGGATGCTATATATTTTATGATGAACTTCGATTGGCGTATATATTCCTACATTTTAATGTCTGTGTGTGTGTTTTGTGTGTGTGTGTGTATATGTATATATATATATATATATATATATATATATATACACACATATATATGTATATACACATATATATAATTATGAATATATATATATATATATATATATACACATATATATAATTATGAATATATATATATATATATATATATATATATATATATATATACTGTCCTGATTTTTAAAATATGAAATGTATGTATCTTAAATACACTCCCTAAATTCATTCATGTTCAAAAATGTGGATTTATAATAAACTTTTCACAAAATTATTCTCAGAAATATTCATCCTCCTGAAATACACATTTGTTTCATAGTTCTGAAAACTAACTTCAGTAAATGGTGCTTACAAATCCTAATATTTGTACAGGAACTAACCCAGATTAACATCAATCAAGTAGATTCGTATGGGACATGATGTGTATTCTGACGTTTATTTTCATTCAACACTGGTACATTACTATTTCTTCAATTTTTACAAATCATAGGATACATATATTTCATCCACAAGTTCACAAATTTATGCGCATTTGTTTCACAATCACTTCCTGCTTCATAAAACATGTATTCCTCCAGGTTTCTTGACTGGTCTTTTCATGAGACTTCTTTCCAAACACATTATTTTAGATTTCCATAATCACTTTTGAAGCAAAACTCACACACCCTTCATGATAAACCATAAACTTAATGTGGCCATTAGATATATAACTGGTTGGAATGAATGTTTGTATGTCAATATAAGATTTCTTGTATTTTTTCACATATAATTTCAATCCATTATTTAAAGTCGGAACCAGATATATTATTTATTCAAAGTATGGTCTATTCATGCATTATCTCTATATGCACAGACAAAGGGTACACCTCTTTTTACCCCCATTACTAATTTATACGTCTTGAATATGTTGCTGCCAGAAATGGTGGAAAAATAGTCATGTCACCTGATCTACATATACGTTTTATCACAGTAATATTCTGGACAAAAAAAGCAAAGGTCACACTTAAGATTGTAGCAAAGACTAAATGAAAAGTGAGCATGGATTACTAAACATCCATGTCCAGGTTGCCTAATGCTGTCAAATGTCAATCCTATTGGTCACTACACATTTGTTTCTTTCTAAGATTATATATTCAAACTCAACCCTGTTGAAAATATCTAATCCTATCACTCACTTTATACTTTGCCTGATTTTGTAATGTCTCTATTGATATCAGCTTTCCTAACTATTTTCCCCAGTTCATCATTGTGACTGTCTCTTCACTTGTGCTGACATTAACATTCACTGTCTACCAGAAACCCTATTTCTAAACAACATTTGGTCCAAATCCTATACTCACTCTTCTTTCTAAACCTACCGAGAATCTTCCGAATCCTACCAACTATCCCTTTTGACTGGAAGTTCTCTTCTACATTTAATCATCCATGGCACAAGGACCTAAGCCATTGTATATCGATTTACCTGACACATCAGTGCAGAACATAATTCAAAGCTACGTATCCCAGTCAAGGGCCCAATGCCCTTTTGGGCTTCAAATCTTAGCTAGATTTCTGTTTTCATACTTATAATTCACCTATATATTCTTGTAAATATCGCAGTTTCCCAATACCATTATTCATCCCGCAAAAAGATTCCTAATCCAAATCGAACCTGTTAGTTAACCTAACCATACACTGTTCAGTCAATTTAACTTTACAGAAGAGCAGGGATAGAGTTGTTCTTACAATACAGGAATATAGGGGATCTTCCACATGCTGAGAAACTCAAAGGTCCATGCAGAAATGATTCCTGGAGAAGTTGTAAGCAGCTATGGAGGACCTAAGAGAGCAAAATTCATCCTCCATGGCAAACAACCTGGTCAGGATGAAGGGTTGTGTCTGAAACAGCTTCTCTCTTCTTAATGTCGAGAAGATGGACCAAACCAGGCCTGTGTGGAGAGCTGTTCCCAGGTGCCAATGGTTGATATACCATTCTAACTTGTGAAAGTGTCACAGGAGGTAGGGGCAGCCACCATCTCATGGGACCCTTGAAAGCAATTGTTAGGACAAAGTGGTTGCCACGGCAGTAACCTCATTCAGTTCCTGAATGAGGTGACCTACCTCTCTTCCTTGATGACGGATCTCTCTGAACTTGGGATCCAGGAAGCCAGGCACCCAGAGTCAGTCCCAGTTTCTTGCCCAGTGGGCTCAGTTGTTTGGAATAACCAAGGACAGAGTAAGTCTTCCTTGGTACCTACTGATGTGAGGATTGCCAAATGCCAAGAGAGCTCTAAAAAGGGGAATTTCATGAGAAAGCAGGTAGTGGCTCACCACTGGCTCCTGAAAACTTCACAGTGTTGGCCAAGGTGACCAGATCTGAGAAGGACAGGCCATTTCAAGGAAACATAGTATGGCCCATCATTCAGAGTACAATCCAATTAGTCACAGACCTACTTGAATAAAGGAGGTGTCGTTGTGGGTGTGATTGTGATTTTGTGGTTATGTCTCATGTTCTGAGAATAGGTAAGAAAGGCGGTTTGTTTGCTTTAGAGTGGACTGTTTATAGTAAGTCATTTGACAAGGTGATTGTTTGTATGCCTGTGTATCCCACTGTGTCCGTGGTTGTAGACATTATAAAAGATAATGCATCAATGGATGTGTCCTGTCTAGTAGAAAGCATGCCAACATTCATCCTGCCCAATTTATGAGTGGACTGCAGGTTGCTTTAGGGACGGGCAACACCTACTATCTTCCGAAGTTCCTGTTTTCTTCCTGAATTCTGGCCACTCTCCAGAGTAGGCTCATGGTTTTGTGTCCAAGATATGTACCACCTAGAAGCTCTGTGACATTGCCATATACTGGATAGCTGAAGGGAATAGCAAGCATCTCAGAAAACTCAGATATCAGTGTGACAAAGAAAGTCTCAGTAGAGAAACCCTGCTTTGGGCCTTTTGCTTACCTATTTTTCTGTTGCTCTGAGAGTCAGGAAGGTCTCTGCCTCAGGCCACCAATTTGTGAAGCCTGAAGAAAACTGTTTTCAAATGGAAATGAATGGGCATCACCTGTGTATCTTTGCTTAATTGCTTTGGAAAGGGATGTGTCTGAATCAGCCACTTGGCCCTGTGTGAGGCAGTGGCTTAGATTCTCAGCACCTGATGGAACTAAAGAAAGATCCCATGTGTGCTTCCGAAACCAAAATGGCAAAAATATCAGTAATTGTGTATGAAGTATCTTGCCTTACTCTGATAGGTTTCTGATCTCCATCAAATGAGACTAGGGATCCTTTGGGTCAAATGAGTTCTTCAAAGCCCTGCAGAGGCTAGCCCATATGAACTTGGGTTTTTTCATTACTTTAAATCACATTAAGAATCTATACCTGACAGTCAGTAGGCCTCAAATTGGAGAAGCAGAGCAGTATTAAGGCCAGGCTTATTTTATCACTCCTGGTTCACAGGAATGGTGTCCAGGCCCAGCTGACTTTAAGCAAATAAGGGATAAGGAAGCTTGTTTTGGATACTGTCTTGTGCTGCGCCCCTCATGGAAACCTCCAGCCAGAGGTTATAATGAGTGTCTATATGGAAGAAGGTGAGGACCATGTGGGAGTGTTTTGGTTTTAATTGTGTTCATTTGTGTAGTGGTTGGAAGAAATGACTGGATCCACCAGGGCTAGAACTTTGGTATGATTCACCTTAGAGACTGAGTTCTGGAACTGACCTCAGAGAAGTATTGTCATGAATTGTGTTGCGATTTTAGAAGGCCACGCATGAGAGTCGCCATTGGAAACTGAAATCTAGGCCAAGGGTGGCTTTCGACTGATCACTTGGAATCTCAGCCAGGATATCACATGATTTTATTATGAAAGACTTGACAGGCATAGTTGAGAGTTAAAACACACATGGACCTCACATTGTAGACCTCAATGGGCTGGGCTTCATGTGACTATTTGGCTACTCTTTGGGAAGCCTTGCCTTTGAGAGTTCTCCAGAGCATTCATTGAAATGAGGTTCCTCAACATTAAATGATTCCTGAATGAATTGAAACCCACAGTTTCTCCAACTTCATCCTTGAAAAGTGGCTAGATAAATACCCTGAAATTTTTGAAACTCCCATGACCAGGTGGCACTGGAGAACCTTTGGATCTCCTGTTGCTGATCATGAGTGTACCAGACAGTGCCTTGATTGACTGGATTTCATGATAATGGTGAAGAACAGAGATGCCAGTAAGTTGAGAATGCTGAGTAGTGGGCCCAGAGCAGTGGTGTGCAGGTGTGTGATAAAATATCTGAGGTGGGGCCATGTGGATTTCCAATTGACTTCCAAATGCATTTTGGCTGCCATGGTGCATCCAGCAGAACCTTACATGTAAAGGCATCTTATTATATGGAGAGGTTTCAAGGCAATGTTCAGAATCAGGTTGGTATGGTCAAGGAAAAAGCTGTGTGAAATAGAAGCCTGGTTGGTGCATTCTCCTGCAGTTCCTGACCCACCACACGTGAAAGAACTCCCTCCAGCACTGTGTCCCAGTTGAACTCCTTGTATTTCGTGAAGCAAATACCAAACTCCCAGTGCAGCACCAAGAAACACCACAAAAATGGAGGATGATCAAATGGCTTCACAGTCCACACGGGGAGACACTTAGCCCCCAGTGGCCACAGTTTACCTACCAAGAGAGAATTCAGCACTGCTGCCTCATGTTCATTGGAAAATAAGAAACCATGCTCTCCATTCACATAGATGCAGACCCAGCTTTGATGGTCTCAATAAAAAAGAAGCTAAACCTTCTGACAACAAAATATATTTAAAGTACCCAACCTCAGAGGCAGTTTCTCAAGAAGTCTTTAGGCCGGCAGAGCTCTATGTTTGTGGAGTGTTTACCACTTAGACCAGGATGTAAGAAAAGAACACTGACTCCAGTTAAAATCAAATTAAAGTAAGCTTATTATTTCCACTGGCTGGGCTGCCTCTCCCTCCAAAGATTGCGGGAGCAAGAGAGCAACCCCACCTTTACTACAGCCCAGGTTTGCAGCCCAGAAAGTTACACAAAAATGGGGTAACAGATAACAGAAGTCTGACAAGCATCACACTAATGGGAGTTTACATTTTTTTTTTTTTTTTGCTAGCCCCAACATCAAAATTTATGAGGACCATTAGAGCCTCAGAGAGGGTCATTGTCTGGCCACAGAAGGCCAATATTTATGAGGTGTGACAAAGTTTCAGAGAGGGCTGCTATCTGGTCAGAGAGCCATGCACGGGTGAGTTAAAGGCACGGGCAGTCATTCCAAGCAGGTTCAGAATTTGCAGTAATTTACAGTAAAGCCAAAATGATTTTTTCATGGTTTTGTTGCAAGATGGCTCCCAATTTTAATAAAAGATAAGGTTGGGTCTATCATTCCCCCCTTTTCTTATGTGTCCCTTTGTAATCCTTGATAGGTTAGTGGAAAAGCACTGAGGAAATTTTAATCCCTCAGTTAACAGTCTCCAAATTTTTAGAACTCACCGAAAACCAGTCTCCCTGATATTACCTGACTTAATTAATTACTTATATTGATAGTCTATTTATTTTGGGCTCCATTGGTGTAAGTGGAGAGTCGTCTCTCATTTTGCCTTCTTCTCAGCTGAGAGAGGGTGACATGAGTGTGCATGGCGTGAGAGACATGAGTTGCCTTTTTGAAGTCAGTTGAGGAATATGAGTTGCCTTTTAGAAGTCAGTTCTTTTTGAAGTCTTGTTGAGGAAGAACAGGTTGTAAAGTCATCTGGGGATGGGTTCTTCTATGAGAGAAACAAAAAACATGAGTATTGAATAAATGTTGCAGTAGCTGGATCATGTCACTGTATGAAGTACCCTCACCAGTCTTTAATATCCCCAATTATCAGGACTGTCAACTTA